>NW_027317424.1:0-14999 GCF_032062135.1 Pyxicephalus adspersus | reverse complement strand
TGCAGCTGCATGAGGGCCGTGGACCTTACTCAGTCAACAGGGGCACTCAAATAAGCCCCAAGTAAAATCAGCAGGGGGGGGGGGGTAATAAGTTCTGCACAGGGGGGCCACTGTTGTTTGTGACAACCAGGCAAAAACATTTTTTGGAGGTGACCAGTAATTGCATCTTCTATACTTCTCTACTGACTGTGATTTTAGACAATATCTAAATATTTTGCAATATTGCAATATCTAGGACACTATGCACCAGGTACTGACACCCATATTGCAGGTAACTAACCAAGAAACACCAATCCAACCATGGAAATTATTATTGCTTTTACTGATGCCAACAAGGGGGATTATTTTGCTCCCACAAACATTAGCAATGGAGGTCATTGGACCCACTAAGGTTTGTTTGTTCCAGCGTGTTGTGGTAATAAGTGTTGCATTAAGGGGACCAGTTTTTTTTAATAGGCTATCAATGCACAAGAGTGGATGAAAAAATGCACCAGCACCTTTGTATTTTAATGTAACACAACCATAAAGTAGTTGGTTACCGTGTGCTGCAATGTTGGTGTGTTGTGGAGGTACATTGAAGGGCACTCAAAATGATTTGCAATGCAAAGCACATTAACATACAATACTATGCAGTGCAGTAATGCAGACTTTACTGCAATGCAATATTTTAAAGAGACTCTGACACCAATGATGGAGAATATCTTACTCCTTTTGTCACCAACAATGAGGTTTACTTTATACTCACTGACACAAACAATAGGACTTATTTTATCCCTACTTACTCCAACAACGGGACTTATTTCTACTCTCACTAACTAATGATAATTTTTTATATTGACACCAAAATGGGAGTTTTTCTTTGCTCTCACTAATGCTAGTGACAGCTCTTATTTTTTTCACACTGATCAGAAATGTAAGAGGCCATATCTTATTTACACCTGACTCCTGCACTCTGTACTTTGTGATGTACGTTACATACTCCAGACCGCAGAATTCTGTACTTTTGTATTAGATACGTTTAGTCCAACAATGTCTACAACACAAAACATGTTTATTGTGCTGTTTTCTTTGTATTTGATTTGATTTTTATTTATGCATTTTGGAATATCACTAACCACCCAGCTTTTTCTAGGGAGTTGATGCTTTACAGTGGAGGAAAGAAAAACAATTCACACAAGGGTACTATTTACCTAAGGCCAGCCTTCTGTGTATTTCAACTGTGCAAATAGCTATTTTTCTGGAGTTCCACCCTAAAACAGTAATGCGACTACACCAACTAATGATAAATCAGCTATTACTAGTACTAATACTGTGCCTTTGCGTATGTGCAAACTATTAAATGAAGCTACAGCACATTTTACATCCAAATGAGCCTGGAAGTGTGTCAGTGACATCAGGTCAGATATTGACAAAATATCCTGCGTCTTTATTTAGCTGTTAGCAATGCTTAGGTATATGCTCCTAAAATAGGAGCAAGGACTCGAGTTAAGCTGTGGCCATCAAACTGTCCTTCCTCTGAGCTCCATAGTATCAAGGAGAAAAAGACAGCCCACAGGAAAACAAGTATGTCAAGTGAAAAGGGATTGTGCAGAAATGGACAGGTTGTTTAAAAGAAAATAAAGTAAGTGAGGAACCGCATCTCATAGCTACTTAGAATTACAACATTTTAAATGAAACACATATTCTCCTTGTAGTAAAACAATGACCAGTGCTTGGAATACAGATAGTATTAGGACCTATTTTGCTAGGAAACAGATTCCATTGTAATCCAGTTAGGTAAACTTCAGGGTAGAATATATTCAAAATGTTTTACAGCAGCTTCATTCTGATATTGTTCTCCAAGGAACAAATGAATAAGATTCACAAAAGGAACTAACTTGATTGTGCGTTACGGCATGTTTAGCTCTGTATGATAAAATATGTCCTTGTACCCCAATGCATTGAATAGCAATGTATCTTTAAATGATTTCTCCACCACTAAATTACAAGAATTTAATTTTAGTTTCCTTGATTGTTTCCTTACACTCCTTTGATTTTCAAGGTATACTGATCTATACTGGTAAATTAGTCATATGTAGTAAAGTTCTGCCAAGTACGAAATTTTCCAGAACAGGAAAAAAGAACTGACATTAACTCAGTGGAAAATTGCATTTGGCAGCTATATATGGAAAATAACTGCTTTCCTTAAAATCACATCGCTGGTACAAGAAGTACAGGTTTCCTGCAAAATAGCCCAGTTAAAATGTTGTTCTTATTTTAAAAGGAATAAAAAGTTAATATATTATTTTGTAAAGGTACTGTCTTCCAAAATAGGAGAAAAGCAAATGTGCACTAATACCCAGACCGCAGTTACCGGGAGGTGTAGCATCCCAGCCGCCATTTTTGCACACCCTGCACTGGCCAAGTGACATGTTACATGACTAAGTAAGAAGTGTCTGGGGCAGTAGACTTCTCTGTAGCTATGAGACAGCTGTTGCATTGATCAAATGAAGTCAGGATAAGCAGGAGACATAGGTACCTCTATGATCCAGGATAAGGAGTGTCTCTATGGGGCCCCATCAGATAGGGCCTATAGAACCTGCTATGGTTTCTGGTATAATCCCTATGTTACTGGTGGCTATACTAGTAAATCATGATCGTAAAAACTTTTAAAGTTATACAGAGAATAGGCATACTCCTACTTACTCACATTGAATGACCAAAAACAGGTCTGGATATTTGAAGCTCCAGCAAACCTTACAGATTGCATAAAAGGTAATATAAAAAATAATATGCTGACCACACATGTTTATTGGGATAAAATCACCTACCATTCAATATTCTAAATATATTGTCCAAATAAGTACAACTGTATATATTAGGCTTAATTTTTCCAGTAGTCTGCCCATGTATGAACACATTTAGGGATATGTTTATAAACTATTCACCTGTAAATTTCACATAATTTTTTTTAGAATACATTACTATTGTAATTTCTGTGCGCTTTCACCACAATTGGCCTCTAGGTGGCAGAATGATTAATAGGAAATTAAAGGAGAAATGTAGAAGGTTTCTACTGGCTGTAAGTAAACATTGAGCTGAATTGACAATGAAATGATGATTTAATTATATACACCCTTTAGAATTAAGGATTGGCAACCTAAGATGAATATTTTTAATATGTTCAGATACTGCAGAGGTTGTCCAGTCAAAGTAAAATTTAAATGGATGACATAAAGTACCTCAGACCCTTTTTTTCCTTAAAGCATGGATTGCATTCCCATACAGGTATAGAAGAAAGTAAAGCTCAAGTAAAACCTCAATTCTGAATGATCTCAAAAGCATCTTAAACTCGTCAGGCTCATGCTATTGACAAAAGCCTAAATATTTTATTTGTTGGTACAATGTGAATCGCAATCAAGTGACATTTTTAGGTAATATCTTTCTTCTCCTTTTTCCATTGTTTGGTTTATCCCAGTGCTCGTGATTTTATTACCTTACTTTCTACATGTATGCACTCCAAGGATGGCTGCATTGTATTTTTGCAGGGTAGGTTTGCTGATGGTGACAACGGTGGAGCTTTCCTGCAAAATCTGTGCTGAAACAGCCACTTATGGTCACCAATGGAAGGTCATGTGACTGGGTGACAATGTAAGAACACAATTGGCACATAGGAATAGAACATCGTCTTCCTTTAACCAGAAATGCACGTACAAGGACCTTCATCGGAGTCCCTAGATATTTTCTTAATAACATTTTCAGATTAAGGAATATTAAAAATTACTTTTAAAATTACATTAATATGTTTGACGAGGAAGAGAGCTGTTTATATCTGGTAACATTTATTGGTCATCTCCCAGCCTGTGACTTGGCACTGAATTGAGAAGCTGCAGGCTTGAGCACACCTGGTTGGTAAGTTGGCTGCTTCTCCCTTTCCAGTGTCAGCATTGCTTTACAGGAACTATAAAATGGTGATAAGTCAAATTCAGGTACTGACACTGAATCATTAAAAAAATACATGAACAGAAGTATGTTATATTAATTAATACAGAGCCAAATTCATTTGTGTCTTTTATAGCTGCCAGGAGTTCAGCTTTTAGCAAGTGGTGTTTATATTCAGTGATTTCTTCCAGACACTCTGGATTGGATCATTTGCTGCTTTTAGTTAATATTAGACCATCCAAGCACTTGGGAGGTTGCCCAGTACTTGAGTTAATAAATATTTGGAGATTGGGGGGGGGGTAATAAGGGCCTATTCACATTGGCAGTGAGATTGCTGTGTGTTTATAGGAAACACTGCTGCATGGCAAGACACTACATGCAGCGTCTCCCTGCGGAAGCCCCTTTAGGTAATAAATAGGGGTTGCATTTACTAGTAGCGCTTACTGCCACCAGCTGTCAAATGTGCTGTGCGAGTCCTCGAGCAACTGACAAGGTGCCAGCTGCACACCTGAGTTTGTTGATATTGCTGGGAAAAAAGGAGTGCATTTGTTATTCAAAACTTGGGAATGTTCTAGACAGTTTCCACGTGTGCCCTATTCAAATTACTGCTTCAAACAAAAGAAATTGTTTACAGAACTTATGTTAAGCAATGCGACGGTAAAAAAGTCAGCTCCCTATTCAGGGATTCCTTTTTTCATCACATTGACTTCCCCATATATGTAAAATTATAACCTTGCTCTCAGATGAATAATGATGTAATATTAAGAAGAATTGACATATATGTGTGTACTGCACCGCAAAAAATAAATACCGAGTAAACTTAACTTGATAAAACTGGAAGTGATATGTATCTTGACTACATTTCTCCATTTTTGTATATTGCAAATGGAACAGAAAGTGCAAAGGTGTAGTTTTCAAATAAATTGTGTGCATTTTTATTTGTAGCAGAACAAGGTTTTTCTGTGCTTATTGTAAAATTGTAATTAAAAGCTTACAGAAAGCTCACAGATAGGATGTTGTGACATGATCATTTTCTAACACAAGAGGGCAGTACTGTGTTGTACAAACCAGTTACAAATGTTTGAATCTTAAAATCACTGCAAAAATCATCTGAAGAATGTGGTCAATGAAGGTCCACATAAGCGTTGTTTTATCTAAAATACGTTATTTTTTATGAAAACCTCAGTGTACAAAATTGTTCAAGTGACAGTTGCCAATTTTTATAATCTAAACTTCCTTTGTATAAAAAGTGGGTACCTAAAGCTGGAAAATATGAAGAGGCTTTTAGCACTGTTATCCATCATTGCTGTTCAAATGCAATAATATAGTTCAACGCTGCATTCATTCCTAGTGAATGGTGTGATAAAGCTAATTAGTACAAAACTTAAAACAAGCTTGGTGATCGATCAATAACAGCTGATAAAATTATATTACAAGGTACTACTTGCAACATTAACAGTTCTTTTGGCTAATTTGACTCTCATATAGCTCTCATTAAATTTAGCGATGAATTATCAGTTTCTGTCCAGTCACCATAACTCTCTTAGATCCTAAATTCCTGGCCAATCAATTTCCTAAATTCAATAGACAATGGGCCTGATTTAATAAAGCTCTCCAAGGCTGGAGAAGATAGTCTATCATAGGAGAACCTGGTGGGAGAACCTTCGTACTATGAACATATTTCATATGTGAGTGTAAAGTGTTCAGATAAATGCAATTTCTAATCTTCCAGCTACTCCTGATAACGATGACAATTCTACCTCCCATACAGTCAGACAGACTGCTCTCAGCTTGCCCAGGCCCTTCCGTCGAATGCTCTCTGATTCCTAACTTTGCCATGAGCTGGTTGCACCATGATAATAATAATAATAATAATAGTACTAGGTGTAAGGTTAGAAGTTAAGGCATTACCCTAGACAGCAAACCAGAGACTGGGATGGCAGACACTGTTCAGTAAAGACAAGCTGGATATCATGTGTGTATGGTCTGCAACCTGCACATCACTATTCTCTATTCACACACATTTGTCAGCTACTTACTGAAGTTGATTCGACTAGGAGAGTAGGAAAACTCACTTAGCAAAATGAGTCTTGAAGTAGTCTAATGATTAAGGTGAAGCTGTGTTCACTTTATTCACCCAGGCGTATTCTAAGTTTTTTCCTATTTCCCTTACAGTTAATTAGTGAATCTTTGTTCACCCTATTTATTAAGCTACATGAACAATTTTTTACTCTTTTAGTAACTTACCCCTCACTGTATCACACAGGTGACAATGAATGTTAACATGGGAGATCCACCTCTGATAAACCAATCTGGCATTTTGCATACCAGAAAAATATAATGGCTATCTCTTATCTTTAGAAGATAGATTATCATGGGTGAAGTTGGATGATCCAGCAAATGTGAAAAAATCTATTTTAGGTTTGCTGGATCACCCAGGTTCTCCTGTGACAGTCTATCGTTTCTAGACTTGGAGAGCTTTAAAAAAAATTGGACCCAATATGGTAAACAGAGCACTCTTTCACTCTATCTTTAATTTTCTAGTTTATGGGTCTTTATTAAAACATCCTCTGTTTTATATTGATAGACTGTTGATAGACTTCTGCTGTTGTCCTACAGGCATGAACTCCCCTCACCTGATCATTGGTAATGGTCTCTAAAGTAAATAAAAACCCAAACTGGATGATATTTAGTCATCCAATTTGACAACTGTCATGGCTTTTTTCATCAAATCGTTTTTTTCATTCGCATTTGCTGCTGATCAGTGCTGCAAGTCTTCTCCAGTAGAATAATGAGTAAGATGGGAACAATTAAAACACAATAAGTAGGGAATGTCAGCTATCAAAGAATCAATTATGAAAAAGTTGGGCATTCAGAACAGTTATTTTGCATTTTAGACAAAACATTTTAATTTCCTGCAAGTTACTGAGGAGAAAAAAGCTGAATATAGCGGAACTCAGATAAGATTTTAATTATTTTTCCCCAAGGAGGCATGAACAATACTTCCTTCATTACATATTTTGTGGGCACAGAATTCTAAAAAAAATCATATTGGGGGATATTTGCATGACGTTCTTGAAACATTCCCTGGCTGAGAATAATCCTGTTCCATGTGCCAGAGAACATTTAATAAATGTCCGATTTATAAATAAATTGTGAATAGAATATCCAATAGTAAATATATATATATATATATATATATATATATAATCAACAAGTAGAAAGCTACTGGCCCCTGGAGCTTGCATTTCACGAATCCAGATCACAGCATTTGTTTTTATTTGAGAGTTGTTATTCTATTTATATTTATAGATGTGAATAGTTATCTGTTTCTTTGAACATCATGGTAGAATTTTCCATTTTAATTGGATTAATGAACTAATATTGCAATGCGTGCATATCACACATGGTTTGAATAATAAAGTACATTGTTGTTGCCAGAAATCCAGGTAAGATATGGGTTAAAATCTGCTGTGTGTTGATGCATCTCAGATGTGTATCTGTTCAGCCAGTCACTTCTACCATGATTATATTCTCAAAGTTAAGGTTAGACCTTAGTATGCTGCCAAGTAAGATTATTCAGATTTCACCCACACGGGATGCTTGAAGGCAAAGAAATAGGAAGATTGAGTGACCCCCAAATTGTCCTCCAAAAGTAAATCTGGAATAGAGGATATTTATTGCCATAGGGAACAATAGCATCTTTAGTGTAATGATAGGTAAATCACAGTGTGGAGATGAAGAAGACCTAACTCTACTGTATGTATTTATATATTAAACAAAAGGGTTGAGTTGCTAAAGCAGTTTGGGCTGTTGATGTTTTTTTTTTTCCTTGCATGTGATTCTGTGTTGTTTGCAAAGGGAATCTTCACCACATTCACTAAGCTTAGTAAATTATTCCTTGCAAAGCATTAATTCAGTTTACAGCCTAAACCACTTTAGTAAATCAACCACCAATGTATTGCTGTTACTAGACACAGACAAAAGATAAACTTACAATATATTAAAAAGCAACAGAAGCAATAAATATGTAAACAAATACAAATTAGTACACCGTTAGAGATGTTCTTTAAAAGAAAAGAAACTATGTCCCCCAGGGATTTAAAGACTTTTACTGACATTGTCAGCTATGCTGCTTTAACTGGAAACTTTTTACTTGCAAGCAAATGCTTTATATTGTTCAGTGCAGGTGCTTCTGTAGCTCATATCCGTAGAAAGAGCCACCAGAATGCAGCCTTGCTGTCCACTTACTTTTAGCTGTTGCTAACCATCCATCTTGAAAATATTAGCTGCGTGGCTGCCATGCAATGGTTTCTAAGCTATCTGACTAGTACCGGTAGTTGGAACAAGAACAGAGCCATTGGTTTACAGAGAAAAGCCCTACATTTTTCTGAAATGTTTTTACAGAATGGTTGTCTGTCAGGAGCAAAGTGTGCAGCTGCATGAGGGCCCTGGACCTTACTCAGTCAACAGGGGCACTCAAATAAGCCCCAAGTAAAATCAGCAGGGGGGGGGGGGTAATAAGTTCTGCACAGGGGGGCCACTGTTGTTTGTGACAACCAGGCAAAAACATTTTTTGGAGGTGACCAGTAATTGCATCTTCTATACTTCTCTACTGACTGTGATTTTAGACAATATCTAAATATTTTGCGATATTGCAATATCTAGGACACTATGCACCAGGTACTGACACCCATATTGCAGGTAACTAACCAAGAAACACCAATCCAACCATGGAAATTATTATTGCTTTTACTGATGCCAACAAGGGGGATTATTTTGCTCCCACAAACATTAGCAATGGAGGTCATTGGACCCACTAAGGTTTGTTTGTTCCAGCGTGTTGTGGTAATAAGTGTTGCATTAAGGGGACCAGTTTTTTTTAATAGGCTATCAATGCACAAGAGTGGATGAAAAAATGCACCAGCACCTTTGTATTTTAATGTAACACAACCATAAAGTAGTTGGTTACCGTGTGCTGCAATGTTGGTGTGTTGTGGAGGTACATTGAAGGGCACTCAAAATGATTTGCAATGCAAAGCACATTAACATACAATACTATGCAGTGCAGTAATGCAGACTTTACTGCAATGCAATATTTTAAAGAGACTCTGACACCAATGATGGAGAATATCTTACTCCTTTTGTCACCAACAATGAGGTTTACTTTATACTCACTGACACAAACAATAGGACTTATTTTATCCCTACTTACTCCAACAACGGGACTTATTTCTACTCTCACTAACTAATGATAATTTTTTATATTGACACCAAAATGGGAGTTTTTCTTTGCTCTCACTAATGCTAGTGACAGCTCTTATTTTTTTCACACTGATCAGAAATGTAAGAGGCCATATCTTATTTACACCTGACTCCTGCACTCTGTACTTTGTGATGTACGTTACATACTCCAGACCGCAGAATTCTGTACTTTTGTATTAGATACGTTTAGTCCAACAATGTCTACAACACAAAACATGTTTATTGTGCTGTTTTCTTTGTATTTGATTTGATTTTTATTTATGCATTTTGGAATATCACTAACCACCCAGCTTTTTCTAGGGAGTTGATGCTTTACAGTGGAGGAAAGAAAAACAATTCACACAAGGGTACTATTTACCTAAGGCCAGCCTTCTGTGTATTTCAACTGTGCAAATAGCTATTTTTCTGGAGTTCCACCCTAAAACAGTAATGCGACTACACCAACTAATGATAAATCAGCTATTACTAGTACTAATACTGTGCCTTTGCGTATGTGCAAACTATTAAATGAAGCTACAGCACATTTTACATCCAAATGAGCCTGGAAGTGTGTCAGTGACATCAGGTCAGATATTGACAAAATATCCTGCGTCTTTATTTAGCTGTTAGCAATGCTTAGGTATATGCTCCTAAAATAGGAGCAAGGACTCGAGTTAAGCTGTGGCCATCAAACTGTCCTTCCTCTGAGCTCCATAGTATCAAGGAGAAAAAGACAGCCCACAGGAAAACAAGTATGTCAAGTGAAAAGGGATTGTGCAGAAATGGACAGGTTGTTTAAAAGAAAATAAAGTAAGTGAGGAACCGCATCTCATAGCCACTTAGAATTACAACATTTTAAATGAAACACATATTCTCCTTGTAGTAAAACAATGACCAGTGCTTGGAATACAGATAGTATTAGGACCTATTTTGCTAGGAAACAGATTCCATTGTAATCCAGTTAGGTAAACTTCAGGGTAGAATATATTCAAAATGTTTTACAGCAGCTTCATTCTGATATTGTTCTCCAAGGAACAAATGAATAAGATTCACAAAAGGAACTAACTTGATTGTGCGTTACGGCATGTTTAGCTCTGTATGATAAAATATGTCCTTGTACCCCAATGCATTGAATAGCAATGTATCTTTAAATGATTTCTCCACCACTAAATTACAAGAATTTAATTTTAGTTTCCTTGATTGTTTCCTTACACTCCTTTGATTTTCAAGGTATACTGATCTATACTGGTAAATTAGTCATATGTAGTAAAGTTCTGCCAAGTACGAAATTTTCCAGAACAGGAAAAAAGAACTGACATTAACTCAGTGGAAAATTGCATTTGGCAGCTATATATGGAAAATAACTGCTTTGCTTAAAATCACATCGCTGGTACAAGAAGTACAGGTTTCCTGCAAAATAGCCCAGTTAAAATGTTGTTCTTATTTTAAAAGGAATAAAAAGTTCATATATTATTTTGTAAAGGTACTGTCTTCCAAAATAGGAGAAAAGCAAATGTGCACTAATACCCAGACCGCAGTTACCGGGAGGTGTAGCATCCCAGCCGCCATTTTTGCACACCCTGCACTGGCCAAGTGACATGTTACATGACTAAGTAAGAAGTGTCTGGGGCAGTAGACTTCTCTGTAGCTATGAGACAGCTGTTGCATTGATCAAATGAAGTCAGGATAAGCAGGAGACATAGGTACCTCTATGATCCAGGATAAGGAGTGTCTCTATGGGGCCCCATCAGATAGGGCCTATAGAACCTGCTATGGTTTCTGGTATAATCCCTATGTTACTGGTGGCTATACTAGTAAATCATGATCGTAAAAACTTTTAAAGTTATACAGAGAATAGGCATACTCCTACTTACTCACATTGAATGACCAAAAACAGGTCTGGATATTTGAAGCTCCAGCAAACCTTACAGATTGCATAAAAGGTAATATAAAAAATAATATGCTGACCACACATGTTTATTGGGATAAAATCACCTACCATTCAATATTCTAAATATATTGTCCAAATAAGTACAACTGTATATATTAGGCTTAATTTTTCCAGTAGTCTGCCCATGTATGAACACATTTAGGGATATGTTTATAAACTATTCACCTGTAAATTTCACATAATTTTTTTTAGAATACATTACTATTGTAATTTCTGTGCGCTTTCACCACAATTGGCCTCTAGGTGGCAGAATGATTAATAGGAAATTAAAGGAGAAATGTAGAAGGTTTCTACTGGCTGTAAGTAAACATTGAGCTGAATTGACAATGAAATGATGATTTAATTATATACACCCTTTAGAATTAAGGATTGGCAACCTAAGATGAATATTTTTAATATGTTCAGATACTGCAGAGGTTGTCCAGTCAAAGTAAAATTTAAATGGATGACATAAAGTACCTCAGACCCTTTTTTTCCTTAAAGCATGGATTGCATTCCCATACAGGTATAGAAGAAAGTAAAGCTCAAGTAAAACCTCAATTCTGAATGATCTCAAAAGCATCTTAAACTCGTCAGGCTCATGCTATTGACAAAAGCCTAAATATTTTATTTGTTGGTACAATGTGAATCGCAATCAAGTGACATTTTTAGGTAATATCTTTCTTCTCCTTTTTCCATTGTTTGGTTTATCCCAGTGCTCGTGATTTTATTACCTTACTTTCTACATGTATGCACTCCAAGGATGGCTGCATTGTATTTTTGCAGGGTAGGTTTGCTGATGGTGACAACGGTGGAGCTTTCCTGCAAAATCTGTGCTGAAACAGCCACTTATGGTCACCAATGGAAGGTCATGTGACTGGGTGACAATGTAAGAACACAATTGGCACATAGGAATAGAACATCGTCTTCCTTTAACCAGAAATACACGTACAAGGACCTTCATCGGAGTCCCTAGATATTTTCTTAATAACATTTTCAGATTAAGGAATATTAAAAATTACTTTTAAAATTACATTAATATGTTTGACGAGGAAGAGAGCTGTTTATATCTGGTAACATTTATTGGTCATCTCCCAGCCTGTGACTTGGCACTGAATTGAGAAGCTGCAGGCTTGAGCACACCTGGTTGGTAGGTTGGCTGCTTCTCCCTTTCCAGTGTCAGCATTGCTTTACAGGAACTATAAAATGGTGATAAGTCAAATTCAGGTACTGACACTGAATCATTAAAAAAATACATGAACAGAAGTATGTTATATTAATTAATACAGAGCCAAATTCATTTGTGTCTTTTATAGCTGCCAGGAGTTCAGCTTTTAGCAAGTGGTGTTTATATTCAGTGATTTCTTCCAGACACTCTGGATTGGATCATTTGCTGCTTTTAGTTAATATTAGACCATCCAAGCACTTGGGAGGTTGCCCAGTACTTGAGTTAATAAATATTTGGAGATTGGG
Source organism: Pyxicephalus adspersus (assembly GCF_032062135.1). NCBI lineage: Eukaryota > Metazoa > Chordata > Amphibia > Anura > Pyxicephalidae > Pyxicephalus > Pyxicephalus adspersus. Next base: position 2,431 of record NW_027317424.1, on the reverse strand, counting down.
GGGGGGGTAATAAGGGCCTATTCACATTGGCAGTGAGATTGCTGTGTGTTTATAGGAAACACTGCTGCATGGCAAGACACTACATGCAGCGTCTCCCTGCGGAAGCCCCTTTAGGTAATAAATAGGGGTTGCATTTACTAGTAGCGCTTACTGCCACCAGCTGTCAAATGTGCTGTGCGAGTCCTCGAGCAACTGACAAGGTGCCAGCTGCACACCTGAGTTTGTTGATATTGCTGGGAAAAAAGGAGTGCATTTGTTATTCAAAACTTGGGAATGTTCTAGACAGTTTCCACGTGTGCCCTATTCAAATTACTCCTTCAAACAAAAGAAATTGTTTACAGAACTTATGTTAAGCAATGCGACGGTAAAAAAGTCAGCTCCCTATTCAGGGATTCCTTTTTTCATCACATTGACTTCCCCATATATGTAAAATTATAACCTTGCTCTCAGATGAATAATGATGTAATATTAAGAAGAATTGACATATATGTGTGTACTGCACCGCAAAAAATAAATACCGAGTAAACTTAACTTGATAAAACTGGAAGTGATATGTATCTTGACTACATTTCTCCATTTTTGTATATTGCAAATGGAACAGAAAGTGCAAAGGTGTAGTTTTCAAATAAATTGTGTGCATTTTTATTTGTAGCAGAACAAGGTTTTTCTGTGCTTATTGTAAAATTGTAATTAAAAGCTTTCAGATAGATCACAGATAGGATGTTGTGACATGATCATTTTCTAACACAAGAGGGCAGTACTGTGTTGTACAAACCAGTTACAAATGTTTGAATCTTAAAATCACTGCAAAAATCATCTGAAGAATGTGGTCAATGAAGGTCCACATAAGCGTTGTTTTATCTAAAATACGTTATTTTTTATGAAAACCTCAGTGTACAAAATTGTTCAAGTGACAGTTGCCAATTTTTATAATCTAAACTTCCTTTGTATAAAAAGTGGGTACCTAAAGCTGGAAAATATGAAGAGGCTTTTAGCACTGTTATCCATCATTGCTGTTCAAATGCAATAATATAGTTCAACGCTGCATTCATTCCTAGTGAATGGTGTGATAAAGCTAATTAGTACAAAACTTAAAACAAGCTTGGTGATCGATCAATAACAGCTGATAAAATTATATTACAAGGTACTACTTGCAACATTAACAGTTCTTTTGGCTAATTTGACTCTCATATAGCTCTCATTAAATTTAGCGATGAATTATCAGTTTCTGTCCAGTCACCATAACTCTCTTAGATCCTAAATTCCTGGCCAATCAATTTCCTAAATTCAATAGACAATGGGCCTGATTTAATAAAGCTCTCCAAGGCTGGAGAAGATAGTCTATCATAGGAGAACCTGGTGGGAGAACCTTCGTACTATGAACATATTTCATATGTGAGTGTAAAGTGTTCAGATAAATGCAATTTCTAATCTTCCAGCTACTCCTGATAACGATGACAATTCTACCTCCCATACAGTCAGACTGCTCTCAGCTTGCCCAGGCCCTTCCGTCGAATGCTCTCTGATTCCTAACTTTGCCATGAGCTGGTTGCACCATGATAATAATAATAATAATAATAGTACTAGGTGTAAGGTTAGAAGTTAAGGCATTACCCTAGACAGCAAACCAGAGACTGGGATGGCAGACACTGTTCAGTAAAGACAAGCTGGATATCATGTGTGTATGGTCTGCAACCTGCACATCACTATTCTCTATTCACACACATTTGTCAGCTACTTACTGAAGTTGATTCGACTAGGAGAGTAGGAAAACTCACTTAGCAAAATGAGTCTTGAAGTAGTCTAATGATTAAGGTGAAGCTGTGTTCACTTTATTCACCCAGGCGTAGTCTAAGTTTTTTCCTATTTCCCTTACAGTTAATTAGTGAATCTTTGTTCACTCTATTTATTAAGCTACATGAACAATTTTTTACTCTTTTAGTAACTTACCCCTCACTGTATCACACAGGTGACAATGAATGTTAACATGGGAGATCCACCTCTGATAAACCAATCTGGCATTTTGCATACCAGAAAAATATAATGGCTATCTCTTATCTTTTTAGGCAGCCTCTGGAGGATTATTAGCCTTGGTTTAAAAAGATTCTTCTCTGGGAAATGTAAGCTTATTTTGTAACGCAATAGAGACCATTCACTTATCAAATTTTATTTTGCAAAGTGAATGCTTATTGAACATTTTTTTTTGAGACTCCTCTACACATGATTGAGTATTCAAAGTTAACACATATTTACTATACTCAGTGTTAGGTAATGACATTTAACTAGATTTGCTGTGTAATGTGTTAGATGTTTTGGTACTCACCCAAGTAGCTTACTCAGTTTTAAAATGCAATTAAACCTTGTGACACTCACCTGTCCCCGTTCTGTCACAGGGTGCCGCAATCTTCTTCCTTCCTAAATTCATTCCTGT
>NW_027317423.1:0-14999 GCF_032062135.1 Pyxicephalus adspersus | reverse complement strand
GTCATTGATTCCTATGAAGATCTTGTCTGACCTTGTCTGATCGATTGCACACACTTCTAAGTAAGCAATTTCTGCATATTTATTGTTCTAATGAGGATTGTAGTCCAAACCTTCCTCTACCTAAATTAGACTGTGATAACAGATACCATTAAAGGCTTTATACTGTGAACATACTTGCAAGCCAGACTTGTACACCTTCAAATCATTAATATTGCAAACAATCCACATTGGCCTAAAGAAATCTACTTTAGAGCAAAAATATTAGCAATGCAAATGACAAGAACAATTTGTTCCTATCTTGCCTTGTTGCTTTTCGTAGATATTTGCATATGAAAACAATGTCCATGTGGCTGTAAGTGGGGAATTCTGTCCTGGATATCCTCTACATCTTGTGTGTGAACATTTTATTTTAAATTTAGTTCATAATTAACTGAATGGGGAGGAGAAACTCAAATTGATGTAAATAATTTTATGTAGCCTGGATTTGAAGCTTTCTTTCCTCAGGTATGTAATGTTTTGCACCAAGCTGTAGTTGAGGATATTAGAATGTATGGCTGTGGGTATGCATATTAACTGCTCCTCAATTGCATCCTATTGGGGAGTAGGTTTATTGGCTATTTTGGTGATATCGGCATAAACACAGTTCTTGATTAATTTTACATGCACGGTTAAGGGTTTCTGAGATAATGTTAGAAGGAAATTTTTATATAAAGATATGAGAAATATCATCTATTGTCTGTTTCAAAACCGTATTCTATTCCCTATTGAAAACATTTCATTGGGGCATTATGTACCCAAAAAATACTTAACATTTCCACTGGTAGGATTTAACAAGTTGAGTGCATTTCTGTTGAGGAAAGTTACTTGCGGTGTAGCTTTGTAAGTGTAGGTTGGTACTTTGGTTCCAACTTTTGTCAGGTATTTATTGCTTTTCAAGATTGTCCCAGATTTTTATACCTTTTGGTTAGAATGGGAAGGCAGTAAGAAGGAAGGGTTCTATTAACCATTCCTCACTCCTAAACTAAAATAAACATTTTGCCTTCATAGTCCTGCTTCTCATATATTGAGTCTGGGTTATCCCCCCTTATTTAAGTAAGTATTTATGTGTCTTCTGAAAAGTTTGGGTCAGATGTGGTTATTGACATGAGTGCATATTGCAATAGTAGTAATAGAAATCTAAGGGCTCTATTTATAACACAGGGAATCTAGCATTCCCTTAAACATTCCCATGTGAAAATCAGTTACTTCTATTGAAACATGTGGACCTGAAAGATTCCCATGGGGGAATGTCTAAGGGAATTAGATTCCCTGTTTTATAAATAGAGCCCTAAGTGGTTGTTAATGGTCATCGTACATTGCATTCTTGCTTTACTTTTTGCAAGTTTTCTCTTCCATATTTTGTCATTGGTTTTCGCTTTGCTTTTTGCAAGTTTTCACTTCTATATTTTGTCATTGGTTTTCAATCAGCCAACTTAAAAAATGTCCTCTGGGCTTCCTCATTTTCAGTGTATTGACAGTAAACATTACTTAATTGATATTATCAATAACAGATATTTGCTTAGAAATTTAAATTCTGTGGTTGGGGGTACCAAGCATCCTTTGTGTTGCTGATAATAGAAATAAACTGTAGCATTGTGATTTATTATTTGTTTTGTGCTTAGAGTAACCAATAACTAAAACACACTGGCTGATTTTTTATTCCAGTTCAAAAAAGTATAATAATTTCCAAGTGTATCGGAAGGGAAATCCACAGGTGACTGAACAGTCGTGATGGTAAATATTGCTTGAATGTTCCAAGTCTTATCATGTCGGAGAAGGATCAGATATGAAAATCAGAATTCTTATCACTTTTATCCAAGAAAAAGGTTTTAAAGGTCAGAATATTGTCCAGGTGGTAAATATTTTGGCTCAGTCAGTAGGCTTAATCTGTGTATACATGTTAGATCTCTGAAACTGAAAATGATTGTTCCTGATTGTTTCCCTAGATTGATTTTTCCCAATTCTTTTCCAATGATGATGAGCACAAATGAGTCTGTACAGACGATTCTCAACTGCTCTGTGAAGAGGGGAGGACAAGCGAGCAGCATCCCGCTGCGTTCTCCTCTATTTACTCTTGTGGACTTATGTCCTCTATCATATTTTATAGAATGTTTGTTTTTGAAGTATATTTTGTTTCACATATCCAAAAGCAGTGCAGAAGTTCTGTATTAGTTTTTAGGTAAGATATGTCAATCCTCCTATATACAGACCATGTATAACAACATAGAAAAATCAAGTAGCATGAAGTTCACTCATCATAAAAAGATGACAGATATGATATAAGGTAGGCATTTATTTTGGATCTGTCTCAAGAGCTCTAATTATGTGCTTGGTTTGTTTACATTGAAAACACGAGAGATAGTCAAGATCAACATAGGGAGAGCAAGTAGAGGCAGCACAGGGTGGAGTTAGAATGGTGGTGTGTTTTTTTTTTAGATAATGTGGGTTTTCTTGACACACAACCAAAAATATGAAATGAACCAGAGAAGAATAAGTAGTGATAACGCTTTGCCCAAGGTCACATAGATAAATATTTTTTTTTGGGGATGAGAACCAGCTTAATCTACATGATTGGTTGATTGAAATATCATGCTTTATATACACTTTTTGTGTTGCTTCTTGGAGGCCATGGCAACCATGGGCCCTGTTAGTACAAACATGTAAACTGTCAGAGCAAATATAATAACCCTTTATCAGACTCCTTGTTCAGACATGATAATCCATAATATTCTATAGCAACCTGCTAGAAGTGTACAAAGTCATAAAAGGTAGGGTCTGATTAGTTGTTTTAGGTGAATATTTCTGAATATCACTTAAAATACATAAGAATATTATCATTATTATTATTATTATTATCTAAATCCAGCCATGTTTTTCTCTGTTTTGGGTAAAGGCAGAAGAGTTACTTTCTGTCCATAAACCATTGGGGAAATGTTTCCTTTTTACCCAACTTTTTATCTGTGTTTCCATTGGTGGGATTTTTTTGTCAGCGATACAGATAACTACAAAAACTTGACGTAGAATGTAAGTGTCTGTATACTACTCTACTCTAGATATTCATCGCCCAGTGAGCTCATTAGTGATCATCTCTGTCAAAATCCAATGTATGTACCAATGTCCACTGATGTCTCCAAGCAGGTTGTTAGTGATCGACTATTGTATAAAGATGCAGCAGGGCAACTCGTGCCCCCACACCAATACAACAAAAATACCTGCATTGTCATCTGCATTGTACTAAATGTTGTACTTTTCATTGCCCTTAAAGGGAGGTCCTTAATTAGAGATGTCAGGCAATGTCCCTTCTACAATAATAAAAAAAAAAACATCTGCCTGATCACAGTTTTCGTTTAATACACTTACCTGTCCCTGTTTACTTGCCGGCACTGCCATGTTTTTCTGCACTGTGTGGCTGATCTTTGGCCATCTTGATTGGCCAGGTCGGCATTTTTGGAAAAGAAGAACATGTAGGTAAGACGCATGTTATATTGTAGAAGGGACATCGTCTGTCCCTTATACAATAAACAACCTACCTGATCACAGTTTTTCTTTTCAGAAGTATGGTTCTTTTTTAGGGGTTACTGATGAAACAGTTGTGGCTTTGACCTTTTAAATAAAAGGTAATTTTCTTTATCTTTCCAAAAGATGCAAATGTCCTTTAGATGTACATTTTTGGAGTGCCAGCTCTCTAGGTTATTTCTTTGTTTAATAATGGTCTATGAGTCGGGGAAGCCGAAGAAGCTAGCATTTATGTATGTGCCAGCAGATGCCTATGTTCATGTGAGGTAGGACTGCAAATACTCATAATTTATGATCAGATGGCTTGAGAATACTCACTCCTTCATGCCAAGAAATGCTGTTGTATTGTATGGGTCCTAAACAGGAGTTGGTTGTGAACTGCCAAAAAGTGATACCTAGTTAGTTGTCATGTCTTGCGTCTTTGAACTTTGTCATTCAATAAGACGATATTTTTTTCTTTCCAGGTGTATTTTTCTGCTCTTTTAGATTGGATGTTGTTAGGACATTGGAACCCAAGCAATATTAATAAAAAATAAGTATTTAATTATAAACAGCACATAAGGCCATTACTTGCTGACCCCCCAGCTTTAAATAATCTAACTCGCATACCCTTGTAAGTATAACTCTGCTGGTAATTTAAGAACAAATATAAAATCTACAGTGATTGGGCTATCCCGAGCTAATTATTCACAAATTTGTCACAAACCATCCTTGACCCTATTTGATTAAGTTTCCCTGATCCATTTCCTTTTAACAATAATATATTTGTACGGCATGTCAAAAGATATTATTTAGTGAAGCTTTGATGGTTAAAGACTATCTTATGAAAAAGGTGACCACCACTTAAAGTGTGCAAAAAACTGATTCCTTTATCTATAATTAAAGATGTATCCTTTGTTTTCAACCTCCACAAAGAGACCAAATTGACTGCACTTCTACACACAAGAACTTTATTTGGTTAACACTGTCCATGCAAATCGTATCATATCATACATATTTAAAACGTTATATTTAAAAAATATAATGTTTATCTTTAAACAATGAAAAAAATGTTTACCCGGGAAGAAAATGCCTGCATCTCTGGTTATATAGGAAATTGAGTTCAACCCGCGATGCATTTTCATGTTTACACATTTATCGGGCCAAATAATTGTAAATTTCATATGACGTGTAGAAACTTAATTGTCACATTCCTTCTTGATAATATTATTGCTTCATCTTAGGGTTTTGTTTGGACAGGTACAGATCAGACATTCAGTCTCCCTCCAGTATAATCAGCATAAAGCATATTAATGTTTCGGGTAAGCTATTTATTTGTAATCATTTGTTCAAAGTTGCTCATTTATTAAGAAGACTCAACTCAAAGATAATAATCTTTACTGATAAAGCATGTAAACATAACAGTAACTGTTTTCAAAGTGTATAAAGGTGCTGAGACACAAGGACCCTTACCTTTCTGGAGCCTGACTTCCATTGCCTTTTGAATGGTGATTATTGGATGACCTATCATTTGATTTTCACAACCATAATATCTAAACCCAAGAACAAAAATGTAATATATTGAGGTTTTCTTGACTTTAAATCCTGTGGGAGCATTCAGTTGTAGTAGTCACATTTACCTTTAAGTTTTGTAAGTTTTGCAGCTTTTCAAGCCACTTTATTAATGTACCAGTGTAGGAATATACCCATATACAGAATTTATATCCACTGATTTGTTTGTATCTTATACTTAGTAGTAGTAGTAGTAGTGGAAGTTTTGCTATATGAGTAACCTATGCGCAAGACAATGACCCAGTTTCATCATATTTTGGTATTCTGGTTATTCCTTTTGGCTGAGCTTTGATATGCAGTGTCACAGTTTAGATTAGATCTGTTAACACAACCAAAGAGCAGAAAAAAAAATCTAACTTTCTGTGGAGCAAAACATGTCTGAAATATGTGTTGGTTATATGTAATAAAATAATCTTTACCTGTAATATTTAGCATCCCATGCTCATTGGCTAATCATGTAATAGATATGGAAAAAAAAATCTGTGTTATTTAATAAAAAACACTATTTGCCTTGCATGAGCTGTCTTGTAGAAAGTTGTTACCTTAAACTATAGTTATTATAAAGGTAATAAATGCACACGATTAAGGCTTCATATAGATGATGTATCAGACTAAAGAACATCCTGTCTTTTCTTCCATTTAGCTAGCAATAAAGCTGCTATTAACAGCCAGAACCTCTAAGGTAATCTTCAGCTTCTGCAAGATCCGCAGTCCCTCTAGTACAGGCATTTCTGCAATTAAACTCCAAAAAAAAAAAAAAAATCAGTTAATTAAAATAGTGCCTACTAAATAAGTTGACAGTACGGGAATCTGCTGTTTTGAAATTTGTGCAATTACCAGCAGCATATCAGCTTTAGAATTATATATATATATATATATATAATTAGAGTACAAAGTGATTGCTGTACCATTGTTATTTATTTTAGTATTGTGAAATCTTAGTCTCTACAGCATTTGTATCTCTGACATTGTTTTATTTGTACTCTTTTACTACAATTGCCTAATCTGATTTCAATGAACACTGTGAGCTTCTAGGAACTACAGCAAGGTAGATATAATCTGTCTTATTACCAGTATAACCCAATTCTTTTTCTCCCCAGCCTTACTGGCCCAGTTTTCACATCCACACAGGTGTTCATTCAGTCCCAGCACCCCTAAGGGTACATAGAAAGCACATTTTATTGCAGAAAGGATTTCACCTGTCCCTATTGAAATGAGAATTCCAAATAGCTTTACCCCTTAGCAGTTGTTTCACTTTTGGGGTTTATTTGTGCTTCAGGTTTACTGAAGCAGTAAACATAATTCTTAATGTGGTTGCTTTTCTGTGCATGCACACTTAGCACTGCGCATGTTCTGTTTTGGCACGGAATGATTTTTTTCAGCCACATACCATGCATGTGCGCCCAGCCACCCATTAGCCCACCCACACACAACACCTAGTGATAAGAAGATGCAGAGGTTGGTGCCAGTTGTCAAGATGGCAGCAGTGGGCAGAAGAGGCTCTGGCATTGACAGCTGAATTTATTGCTAGAAGAAGGCCAGACTTAGTATGGATTTACTACTGTCCAAAGCTGAATCTCAACACTGGTATTTTAAGCAATGTTTAGGTCACGTGTGGCTATGTTAAGTTTTAATTCCTCTACTGAGCTTTAAAGCAGGACTAAACTGAGGTGTCCTAGGTAGGTTTTGCCATTTGTCCTTGGCTGGGTTTTTGCATGGGCACAGAATATATATTGGCTGTGGCACTTGGCCCATTTTACATGCAGGGAGTTTTTGCAGAAAATACAAACAATTGTCAGGGGAAATTTTTTTTGGCAGAAATTGCATGAATCATCTGTCATCATCTATCCATACCTTTTACCAATTGTTTCACTTTTGGGATTTATTTTTACTTCAGGTTTACTTTGTGTTATCAAAAAACATATCAGGCATTAATTTACCCTCAACATACTGTGTGTGCTTCTGCCCTAGTTTGTATCACTTGGACAGGGGTAACCCTGACCTGCAACATGCCTTTACTGCAGATCATAGGCTTGGTCTGTAATTTTATCCTCAGTCTTGGTAAAGGGCAATAGCTGAAAAACAACTGTAATATTGTTTTGTAAATACAATCCTCATATTTTGTATCCACTTAATAATTTTAAAATATTTGCAAAAAACTAAGGACAAAAATATTTGCCCTTTTATAATATATACATAAAATATATTTTGGAAAACAAAAACTACCAATAAAATCAGTCTTATTCTGACTCATGACTCATAGTAGCTAAGTGACTGAGCATTCTCCATTTCAAAATGGAAAAATCATAGATTTTATCAAAGATTTGTCATTGATTCCTATGAAGATCTTGTCTGACCTTGTCTGATCGATTGCACACACTTCTAAGTAAGCAATTTCTGCATATTTATTGTTCTAATGAGGATTGTAGTCCAAACCTTCCTCTACCTAAATTAGACTGTGATAACAGATACCATTAAAGGCTTTATACTGTGAACATACTTGCAAGCCAGACTTGTACACCTTCAAATCATTAATATTGCAAACAATCCACATTGGCCTAAAGAAATCTACTTTAGAGCAAAAATATTAGCAATGCAAATGACAAGAACAATTTGTTCCTATCTTGCCTTGTTGCTTTTTGTAGATATTTGCATATGAAAACAATGTCCATGTGGCTGTAAGTGGGGAATTCTGTCCTGGATATCCTCTACATCTTGTGTGTGAACATTTTATTTTAAATTTAGTTCATAATTAACTGAATGGGGAGGAGAAACTCAAATTGATGTAAATAATTTTATGTAGCCTGGATTTGAAGCTTTCTTTCCTCAGGTATGTAATGTTTTGCACCAAGCTGTAGTTGAGGATATTAGAATGTATGGCTGTGGGTATGCATATTAACTGCTCCTCAATTGCATCCTATTGGGGAGTAGGTTTATTGGCTATTTTGGTGATATCGGCATAAACACAGTTCTTGATTAATTTTACATGCACGGTTAAGGGTTTCTGAGATAATGTTAGAAGGAAATTTTTATATAAAGATATGAGAAATATCATCTATTGTCTGTTTCAAAACCGTATTCTATTCCCTATTGAAAACATTTCATTGGGGCATTATGTACCCAAAAAATACTTAACATTTCCACTGGTAGGATTTAACAAGTTGAGTGCATTTCTGTTGAGGAAAGTTACTTGCGGTGTAGCTTTGTAAGTGTAGGTTGGTACTTTGGTTCCAACTTTTGTCAGGTATTTATTGCTTTTCAAGATTGTCCCAGATTTTTATACCTTTTGGTTAGAATGGGAAGGCAGTAAGAAGGAAGGGTTCTATTAACCATTCCTCACTCCTAAACTAAAATAAACATTTTGCCTTCATAGTCCTGCTTCTCATATATTGAGTCTGGGTTATCCCCCCTTATTTAAGTAAGTATTTATGTGTCTTCTGAAAAGTTTGGGTCAGATGTGGTTATTGACATGAGTGCATATTGCAATAGTAGTAATAGAAATCTAAGGGCTCTATTTATAACACAGGGAATCTAGCATTCCCTTAAACATTCCCATGTGAAAATCAGTTACTTCTATTGAAACATGTGGACCTGAAAGATTCCCATGGGGGAATGTCTAAGGGAATTAGATTCCCTGTTTTATAAATAGAGCCCTAAGTGGTTGTTAATGGTCATCGTACATTGCATTCTTGCTTTACTTTTTGCAAGTTTTCTCTTCCATATTTTGTCATTGGTTTTCGCTTTGCTTTTTGCAAGTTTTCACTTCTATATTTTGTCATTGGTTTTCAATCAGCCAACTTAAAAAATGTCCTCTGGGCTTCCTCATTTTCAGTGTATTGACAGTAAACATTACTTAATTGATATTATCAATAACAGATATTTGCTTAGAAATTTAAATTCTGTGGTTGGGGGTACCAAGCATCCTTTGTGTTGCTGATAATAGAAATAAACTGTAGCATTGTGATTTATTATTTGTTTTGTGCTTAGAGTAACCAATAACTAAAACACACTGGCTGATTTTTTATTCCAGTTCAAAAAAGTATAATAATTTCCAAGTGTATCGGAAGGGAAATCCACAGGTGACTGAACAGTCGTGATGGTAAATATTGCTTGAATGTTCCAAGTCTTATCATGTCGGAGAAGGATCAGATATGAAAATCAGAATTCTTATCACTTTTATCCAAGAAAAAGGTTTTAAAGGTCAGAATATTGTCCAGGTGGTAAATATTTTGGCTCAGTCAGTAGGCTTAATCTGTGTATACATGTTAGATCTCTGAAACTGAAAATGATTGTTCGTGATTGTTTCCCTAGATTGATTTTTCCCAATTCTTTTCCAATGATGATGAGCACAAATGAGTCTGTACAGACGATTCTCAACTGCTCTGTGAAGAGGGGAGGACAAGCGAGCAGCATCCCGCTGGGTTCTCCTCTATTTACTCTTGTGGACTTATGTCCTCTATCACATTTTATAGAATGTTTTGAAGTATATTTTGTTTCACATATCCAAAAGCAGTGCAGAATTTCTGTATTAGTTTTTAGGTAAGATATGTCAATCCTCCTATATACAGACCATGTATAACAACATAGAAAAATCAAGTAGCATGAAGTTCACTCATCATAAAAAGATGACAGATATGATATAAGGTAGGCATTTATTTTGGATCTGTCTCAAGAGCTCTAATTATGTGCTTGGTTTGTTTACATTGAAAACACGAGAGATAGTCAAGATCAACATAGGGAGAGCAAGTAGAGGCAGCACAGGGTGGAGTTAGAATGGTGGTGTGTTTTTTTTTTAGATAATGTGGGTTTTCTTGACACACAACCAAAAATATGAAATGAACCAGAGAAGAATAAGTAGTGATAACGCTTTGCCCAAGGTCACATAGATAAATATTTTTTTTTTGGGATGAGAACCAGCTTAATCTACATGATTGGTTGATTGAAATATCATGCTTTATATACACTTTTTGTGTTGCTTCTTGGAGGCCATGGCAACCATGGGCCCTGTTAGTACAAACATGTAAACTGTCAGAGCAAATATAATAACCCTTTATCAGACTCCTTGTTCAGACATGATAATCCATAATATTCTATAGCAACCTGCTAGAAGTGTACAAAGTCATAAAAGGTAGGGTCTGATTAGTTGTTTTAGGTGAATATTTCTGAATATCACTTAAAATACATAAGAATATTATCATTATTATTATTATTATTATCTAAATCCAGCCATGTTTTTCTCTGTTTTGGGTAAAGGCAGAAGAGTTACTTTCTGTCCATAAACCATTGGGGAAATGTTTCCTTTTTACCCAACTTTTTATCTGTGTTTCCATTGGTGGGATTTTTTTGTCAGCGATACAGATAACTACAAAAACTTGACGTAGAATGTAAGTGTCTGTATACTACTCTACTCTAGATATTCATCGCCCAGTGAGCTCATTAGTGATCATCTCTGTCAAAATCCAATGTATGTACCAATGTCCACTGATGTCTCCAAGCAGGTTGTTAGTGATCGACTATTGTATAAAGATGCAGCAGGGCAACTCGTGCCCCCACACCAATACAACAAAAATACCTGCATTGTCATCTGCATTGTTCTAAATGTTGTACTTTTCATTGCCCTTAAAGGGAGGTCCTTAATTAGAGATGTCAGGCAATGTCCCTTCTACAATAATAAAAAAAAAAACATCTGCCTGATCACAGTTTTCGTTTAATACACTTACCTGTCCCTGTTTACTTGCCGGCACTGCCATGTTTTTCTGCACTGTGTGGCTGATCTTTGGCCATCTTGATTGGCCAGGTCGGCATTTTTGGAAAAGAAGAACATGTAGGTAAGACGCATGTTATATTGTAGAAGGGACATCGTCTGTCCCTTATACAATAAACAACCTACCTGATCACAGTTTTTCTTTTCAGAAGTATGGTTCTTTTTTAGGGGTTACTGATGAAACAGTTGTGGCTTTGACCTTTTAAATAAAAGGTAATTTTCTTTATCTTTCCAAAAGATGCAAATGTCCTTTAGATGTACATTTTTGGAGTGCCAGCTCTCTAGGTTATTTCTTTGTTTAATAATGGTCTATGAGTCGGGGAAGCCGAAGAAGCTAGCATTTATGTATGTGCCAGCAGATGCCTATGTTCATGTGAGGTAGGACTGCAAATACTCATAATTTATGATCAGATGGCTTGAGAACACTCACTCCTTCATGCCAAGAAATGCTGTTGTATTGTATGGGTCCTAAACAGGAGTTGGTTGTGAACTGCCAAAAAGTGATACCTAGTTAGTTGTCATGTCTTGCGTCTTTGAACTTTGTCATTCAATAAGACGATATTTTTTTCTTTCCAGGTGTATTTTTCTGCTCTTTTAGATTGGATGTTGTTAGGACATTGGAACCCAAGCAATATTAATAAAAAATAAGTATTTAATTATAAACAGCACATAAGGCCATTACTTGCTGACCCCCCAGCTTTAAATAATCTAACTCGCATACCCTTGTAAGTATAACTCTGCTGGTAATTTAAGAACAAATATAAAATCTACAGTGATTGGGCTATCCCGAGCTAATTATTCACAAATTTGTCACAAACCATCCTTGACCCTATTTGATTAAGTTTCCCTGAACCATTTCCTTTTAACAATAATATATTTGTACGGCATGTCAAAAGATATTATTTAGTGAAGCTTTGATGGTTAAAGACTATCTTATGAAAAAGGTGACCACCACTTAAAGTGTGCAAAAAACTGATTCCTTTATCTATAATTAAAGATGTATCCTTTGTTTTCAACCTCCACAAAGAGACCAAATTGACTGCACTTCTACACACAAGAACTTTATTTGGTTAACACTGTCCATGCAAATCGTATCATATCATACATATTTAAAACGTTATATTTAAAAATTATAATGTTTATCTTTAAACAATGAAAAAAATGTTTACCCGGGAAGAAAATGCCTGCATCTCTGGTTATATAGGAAATTGAGTTCAACCCGCGATGCATTTTCATGTTTACACATTTATCGGGCCAAATAATTGTAAATTTCATATGACGTGTAGAAACTTAATTGTCACATTCCTTCTTGATAATATTATTGCTTCATCTTAGGGTTTTGTTTGGACAGGTACAGATCAGACATTCAGTCTCCCTCCAGTATAATCAGCATAAAGCATATTAATGTTTCGGGTAAGCTATTTATTTGTAATCATTTGTTCAAAGTTGCTCATTTATTAAGAAGACTCAACTCAAAGATAATAATCTTTACTGATAAAGCATGTAAACATAACAGTAACTGTTTTCAAAGTGTATAAAGGTGCTGAGACACAAGGACCCTTACCTTTCTGGAGCCTGACTTCCATTGCCTTTTGAATGGTGATTATTGGATGACCTATCATTTGATTTTCACAACCATAATATCTAAACCCAAGAACAAAAATGTAATATATTGAGGTTTTCTTGACTTTAAATCCTGTGGGAGCATTCAGTTGTAGTAGTCACATTTACCTTTAAGTTTTGTAAGTTTTGCAGCTTTTCAAGCCACTTTATTAATGTACCAGTGTAGGAATATACCCATATACAGAATTTATATCCACTGATTTGTTTGTATCTTATACTTAGTAGTAGTAGTAGTAGTGGAAGTTTTGCTATATGAGTAACCTATGCGCAAGACAATGACCCAGTTTCATCATATTTTGGTATTCTGGTTATTCCTTTTGGCTGAGCTTTGATATGCAGTGTCACAGTTTAGATTAGATCTGTTAACACAACCAAAGAGCAGAAAAAAAAATCTAACTTTCTGTGGAGCAAAACATGTCTGAAATATGTGTTGGTTATATGTAATAAGATAATCTTTACCTGTAATATTTAGCATCCCATGCTCATTGGCTAATCATGTAATAGATATGGAAAAAAAAATCTGTGTTATTTAATAAAAACACTATTTGCCTTGCATGAGCTGTCTTGTAGAAAGTTGTTACCTTAAACTATAGTTATTATAAAGGTAATAAATGCACACGATTAAGGCTTCATATAGATGATGTATCAGACTAAAGAACATCCTGTCTTTTCTTCCATTTAGCTAGCAAATGTTTTTTTTTTTTTTTTTTCCAATCATCCTAGCAATATAAAGAGGAAAAGCTGGTTGTTATGACAAAATGAGAGGCCATTTTGCAGTCATACACTTTATAACTTAGGTCCAATATTTCATGGGGTTTTACTGACATAGGAGATAGATAAATAGATAGGATTGTGCATAAGAATTACCTCATAGATACTACATCCCAATTTGAGAAAACCTATAGCATAAAAATAAGAAAAGTGACTTTGAAGGGATTGGATAATATAAACCTTATGACAAGTGACAGTAAAAACTGTTAAAAGTTTAACATAACATCTTATTTTACTCTAGAAAAAAACCTAAAACATATTTTTATTGCTGCTCACTGTCATTTTAATGCCCCCCCCCCCCTTTCACTTGGGAAATCATACAACACCTTGAGAATGCAATAAAGAATACAATGAGTTCTAATTATTGGCCAAGGGGATAGGGATTTGGTGAAAATGGTCTGTGTGTTACTTCTGTGTCGTATACCGAGTTCTTTCTGTTCCGAGGCCACTGGTATGTGTATGTGCAAGAATTACTGCATCTGGGTTTTGCCACTAGAGTGACCCCAATATACAGAAGAAGACATGGATTAGATGGAAGTGTCCTCAACAGACAGAAGTGCTGGAGGGGGTTGCTTTGCTAAGTACATTTTAAATATCCATGTGCATATATGTTGTACATATACCGTCATTGGACCGACAAAGCTCTCCAAGGCTGGAGAAGATACACTTTCATCAGTGAACCTGGGTTACACAGCAAACCTGGAATAGATCTGCTTCAGAACTGAAAACATTTGCTAAGAAATAGTAAATGACTTTTAAGAAATCCATTCCAGGTTTGCTGGATCACCCAGCTTCAATGATGAAAGTGTATCCTCTCCAGTCTTGGAGAGCTTTAATAAATCAGACCCAATATGTTACACAGTTCCCGATGGCCCAAAATCATATATTGGTTCTGACAGTTGTTTTCCAGTTTAATACTCAAAAGGTTCAGTGAAACCAGTCAATGTATTTATTACTGATGAACCAAATAAAGAGGATCATTGAAGTAAGCTGAATGAAATGTGGATGGAGAATGTGAATGGAGCTAGTGTAAATATAGAATTACATCATGCATATTCCTCCAGTATGGTCCTCTTAAAAATGTATTCATTATATTAAGTAGCTATTAATGTTTACGCAATCCATCAAGCAGGCAGAGAAGTCACAGTAAAGGCAGTGCTTGAGTTTAGTTGGTAACATTACAGGAAATTTATGAGAGTTCAGGCGTGATCTGCACATTGATACAGGTCACAGCAAGTCTGTACCGCAGCCAAGTGTTCTCACTGCGTGGAGTGCGGTCTGGATTCAAGAATCATCTTCACTCGAGTGATGACTGCTGTTTTAAGTTCATGGGCAACATCATCTTGTCATCTGAAGTACGAATATTGTAAAGAAGTACGGTAAGATGCCCTTTTTTGCAATGGAAGCTAAGGCGGGAGTTCAGTTTGCACTTATGTTAGTTATGTCTGATATACCAAAGCTGTTCTGCTTTAGAACATCAGCCTCATAGTCTATAGGAATGTAAGTATTTCTTTGGATGTTCCATTCCAGGAATTTACCTCATGACGAGTCATGTGCAGGACAATATTGCAGGTCAGGTATAATGTTTTTATTGACATGAAGCTGTGAACTTGTAATTTCTTATGCATAATTGCAATGGAAATTTGAACACTAATATTGAGCTCCAAGAACATTTGTTTTGCATCCTTGTTTGTGATGGAAATTTCATTAGGTCCAATAATATATTTTCAGCATT
>NW_027317422.1:0-14999 GCF_032062135.1 Pyxicephalus adspersus | reverse complement strand
GGGCAGAAAATGTATTAAAAAAATGTAGAGGTTGAAATTTAATTAATATATATATATATATATATATATATATATATATAGTTTAACCTGTTACATTTGTATGTAAACAATGCTGCCATGTAGAAAGTTGATTTTTATTTGTAAACCCAGAATATTGTATTACGAAATGATACTATGAATGTGTGGCTGATGTAATATTAGTCATGTATATTTGTTCTGTTTACATTCCACCTTTTCTCTGTTGAGATTTCTTACGCCAGTCACTTAAAGCCCAGCTCCTCAGATTTAATTTGCCTTTGTACTTTCTAAACAGAGATGCTTTCTCTGTCTGTATCTTCCCCTTCACCACATTCCGCAAAGTAGCAGCCTCTGACAATGAACCTTTCCACAGATCATGTTAGTAGAACTCTGAAGTTTTCATCACCTAAATATGGAACAGAGCTCCAGCAACTGTGTCTGGAAGAGCAAGGGGAGGGCACATGTGGTGCATATTTAGTAATCCGTAAATCAAAAAAGGTGTGGTAGGGGCTATTTCCTGCCCCACAAATACAGAATTAGTGTTTACTAGAACAATTCTTTCAAATTTATGGAGATTTTTTTAAGGTGTAACTTTAACCACAAATGATCTATCCACATTTTAATAGCATACAAAAGTATTATAGTAAAAGGAGAAGCTGCTGAAGAAACAACATATTTTTCTTTGAGGGTAGATGGATTATTGTTTCTGCAACATAATTAAAATTTATAAGGGTTTTCATCACTTAACATTTTCAAAACTACACATAGCAAACAGCAAATCATTTCTTAGGATATAATATACCATGTATCTAAATAGCCCCAACGCATTATGCATAAGAATAAGCATATGAGGCCTTGTCATCTCTAAGGGAGGAATTAAACAAGTAATTATACTATGGTATAGCTTCTGTATTTTATGGAGTTTTTCAAAGAAAAACTGAATTGTCTGAATTATTTGTAAAGGGTTATTCTGTCACATGTGTGCTGTGCTTTTTGGATCCAAGTTTCTATTGCATTATTGGTGCTTCTCTCAATACCCATCAGTTACAGAGCTCACATCCTGTTAGGTCTATCTTTTGGAGCATTTTGGGGTTGATTTACATTAATTTCTTGACTATGATTCTCCTTTCTCATTTCAACTTAAAACAGTTATTAATGGTTAGAAAACTATGTCTAATTGCTACTGTTTTGCCCTTGAGAAGGTACACTACTGTACTCTTCTCCATTGGATACATATGCAGAGTAATTTATGGAAGCATTGCCAACAGCAGATGATTAAGGATAGTTAAATCATGCCTGCCCCCAGGGGAGAACTAAGACATTTTGGCCTGTGAGGCAACCACAACCAACTGCCTCTTCCAGGGTAATGACATGTGGGCTAAGGAAAGTGCACAAATCAAAGTGTTCCAAAGTGACACAGAAATTGGTGGCTATGGTGAAAGTTTGAGATGTCATAGATTATACAAACTTGGTTTGTATAATACTAAACAAAAGATATGCAATACCCAACATTCACTGCCTAAGGTCAAAATTCAAGTTTATCTCTATTAACCTCCCTGGTTGTATCCCTGAGTGTAGTTCAGGGTTAATTTTCAGTACCAAAAGCAGTAAACCCAAACCACACTTGGGGTGGCATTTTAAAGAGCTTACCTAGTCCCCAGGAGCCTGCAGCGTGCTCCGGCGATGCCTGTCCTGCATCTGTGTTCCCTGGCCTCACGTCCCTGGTGTGATCAATGAGACTTGTGAGCGTGCGGCGGTGGTGCACTGGGGGGCGTGACCTGGCGAGATATTTAAACATAAATTTCCATGCAAAGCAATGTACCGCTTTGACATTCAAAAATACTGACATAATCAGACCACCAGGAAGGTTAAGGGCCACTATCTCAATGCATAATATTGATACTGGCCCTAGGAGAAAAATGCCTTTCCATCCCCAACACTGTCCACCACTGCCTGCATCTGATCACTCTCTAAAGTTGATTGAGGCCTTAGGACTTATTATAATGAATTTATGTGAAAATATGCTTTGCCTTCTGCAGCATTGAATCAGTTATGGTTTCTGTATCACAGACATTTGAGGTCTCTTTAACTGTAAATTTTGACTGTTTACAAAACTTCACCTTTCATAAAAAAATACACCCTTTAGGCTTCTTCAAGTGCTCATCCTATAGACTAAAGACAAGGCCCAAGCCCATGGAGAATGAACTCGGGACTAGTGATGGACATTCTCCAGTTTGCTACAGAATAAAATTGTAATTAAATAATAAAACCTTTTGCTTTCTTTTTCTGATAAAACAACCTGATATATGACAGCTTTATGAATTTTTGATATTAGCACTGTGCTAAGGCAGAATACAGAATATTCTTACTGCCTTGAATTCTACAGAAAGAGAATAATGAGAAGGATACTCCATGTAACCAAAATATTAAAGGGGACCATACTCTATATAATTTGATTGTACAATCTCCTTCATCTACCATCAACAATGTGGTACAAAGGTCTGCCTAATTTGATACAAATTGAATGATTGTTTGGGTTTGTTCTCATATTACATGTTTTTGGTAAATCTAAAGGACATACAATTTCATAGTATAGTGCATGACCAGCTTGAATCTGCACTGCACAAGTCACGTTATTACAGATGCCCAGATGGTTCTTGTTACATCAAGGTCCACTTTATATAAATTCTTTCTGTTTTTAAAAGACAGTTGCTTTTGTTTTATTATCTAAATTCTAAAAGTTAAATTAAAGATGTACACCAATACTTTGTTTATTTCTGTCTATTAAGCATTTACACTTATATTTCCAAAGAAATGTTAAAATAAACTAGTGCTGCATATATGATTAGCTAAGTCAGCTACTGTGTGTATATATTGTGTTGAAAGATTGTAAAGTTGTTCCACATGTTTTTTCAATCGTGTAGCTTTATTATTACAGTATCCTCTAATTCTCCTAATATAATTATTGCATGCTTCACCCAAACTGAATTAAATATGATATCTGTAAAAAAGAGAAACTTCAAGAAAAGGAAGACAATATACATAATATTTGTCACATACCACAGGACATATCAAATCCACTCACTGCAATGAGAGCCTAAAATTTACCACAGCCCTGGAGCAGAGACAAGGTTAATTAAAATGGCCCCGTTACATCTCTGCACATTTTTTGCATTAAGGGCATGCTCTGCATCTCTGGATTGTTGTTGTCTGAGAAAGATGGAACTCTTAAGCCTTTGATGTGTCTGTCCATGTTTCTTATGTCAAAAATACTGCTTGCAGAGAGCAAAAAAAGCGTTGCTGGAATCTGCTATGAATTACTTGTAATATTAGTGCGCAGATTCCAATGGGTTTGATATATTAATATAAAGGATAATTAGAATAATAATAACGAATGTTATCTTTAGTCTCTCATTCATACTATTTAAACAGCCAGACTTTACTAAAGAATATAGGCTCAATTCCTAAAGCCTTACTTTCAGTACATTTTTAAGAAGAATAACTGTGTATACAAAAAAAAACAATAAAAGTAAACAAAATTTACCAATGTGAAATAAACAGATACAAAAAAGCAAAGGATGCCCAATTTATTGTAACATAGGTTTCTACCCATTTGTAAACTGGGGGAAGTTATAGTCAATAACTTGAGCCATTTATGGGTCTGTGTAGAATAACATTATATAAAGCCCAGACCATTCGTGGATCACAGGGAATTTTATCAGAATAGTGAAACAAGAAATTAAGCAGGATTGAAAGACAACGGGGAAGATCAAAGCTTTGCTTCATCAATTTCTAAAGCATTAGCACAAGGATAAATAAAGTTTTTTTGCTCATACGAATTTAACTTTAAAATCTCATTGAATTTAGCTGAAAAAAACATTGCTTATTTAATAACTATCATTCTTAGCTTTGTAATTTTGTTTTAATAAATTTAATTTGTAGTTTAAGGCATACACAATGTCACATCGGTGTGCCCGTCCCCAAAAAAAAAAAAACTAAACTGCAACTCAATACCATTACAGTATTTATTACACACAGTTGTTAATTGTGAAGATGAACACAACTATAAGGGGTTTTGGCATTGAGAATTTTCAATTTATTTTAAAAAGAAAGTTTGGGAGGGCAGTATTCTCAATATGAAACTAGGGTCATGAGCATATGGATCTCAAACTAGCAAAGGTAAAGTTCAAAACAAACCTCAGAGGGTATTGTATTTCTAAAGGGGTAATTGGTTCTGTAAACAGACTACCAACAAGGTAGTGATCTAGTCAATGAAAAAATAAATTAAAACATTCTTGGGACAAACACAGATCTATGGAGATCAAAAGACAAAAAGTGGGAAATACATAAACAGTGGATAGACTTGATGAATCAATTGGTCTTTTTTTCTACTGTTCCTTTTCTATGTTTCTATGTATTGGACATCAAATTATTACCTTTTAATTTGCATTGTATCACTTTATAAAGGGTCTGATTTATTTAAGCTCTCCAAGGCTGGACAGGATACACTTTCATCAGCGAATCTGGGTTATCCAGGAAACCTGGAATGGATTTCCTTTGCAATTTGTTAGCAAATGGTATAAATGGTATAAATCCTGGACCAGATCCATTCCAGGTTTGCTGCATCACCCAGCCTTGGATAGGTTCAATAAATCAGGCCCACTGTTGGGTTGAACCTCTGGATTGTCGGATTAATAATATATTATTCTACGATTTGAGTATATTTAAATTTTTACATACCAAGTTTCCAGATCACTTGGGACATGATGGGGATGTGATGTTTGTTTGATACATTTCATTCTCCTGCATTGATATTATTCTGAATCTTATTCTTTATTTACTTTTTGCTTAATAACATGGGAGGACATGATTTTCTGAAACATTTAGCAATGCTGATTAGTGTGATAAAAGATAAGTTTTACCCAATTCTAAGTAACATCCATATATTTTGATGAACCTGACTATGTTTATGACTAATTTGCTCCTTTTTATGGAGATATAAAACTTTAGTTTTTTTGGTACAAAGATTTTTTTTTAAATCCCTATTTTATATGCTAATAAATGGACAAAAAAGTTTTTTTTAAACTTTTTTTAAATATCACTAATGCCATGAATTGTTATATTTTATTTATTTATTTATTTTAATGCTGCTATTGTAACTTTATTAATTAATTTTAAACTTTACCTGGGATGTTTAAATCTCTTTATCTCTTTTTCTTCCTGACAAAGTTTTTTGTATTTTTTTATCTGAATATAGAAAAAAAAGTCATAACTTTATAACCACAATTTCAAAACGTTGCGATTATAAGTTAGGTATGTCTAAAAATGATATGTAGGAACGTGTTTACTGAAGTTTATTAAGACATGTGATACTGTCTTCACTAGAAAGACTCGTTATAAAGATTAATGAGAAAAGAATATAATTAAACGTGTTTTAACATTTATTAAATCTTTTCTTGAAATACTTTTTTTTTTCACCAAGAAAATAGTTTGATGGTTGCAGAACTGTACAATAGGGTTTTTATATATTTGTTAAAAATAAACTTTTATGCATTTTGGCTTTATTCTCAAGGTAATTTGTGTTGGATGATAAATATATATTATCAGACTGGCCATGGTCTTGTATTGAGGAGGAATCATTTAGCATTGGGCTCTATCTAACTTTATATGAATAAAAAAAAATATAACATTTTCTCTAAGCATTTTGTTTTCATGCTTCATACTTTCGCTAATGTTTTTATAACCTGCAGGTGTCACTATATAGGCAGACTATCAGAAAAGCTCACTTTACATTACAGTAGTATACAAAAAAAGGCTTCTGGAATAATTAACAGTAAACCTCATAAAACCATTTTTAGGTCACCAGGCAGTCATGTAGACCAAATTTGGACTAAATTTTCTGGTATTCCCAGGTGAACCTGGACTAGACAAACAACTGCATTCATGAAATTGTATGCCAACACTGCATGCCAGGACACTCCCCTTATAACCAGTGATCAAAGTAAACCACAGGGTGTCTTTGGAAGATCAGAAATGGCGGCTGCTGGGAGAGTATTGTTCTTTGAGGTAGAGTTGGAGAGGAAAAGAAAAATTGACAGCAGCTGCTTGTAACATTATTAAGATTTCCAATTATTTAAAAAATGTGTTTTCTCTCAGTCCAGTCATCTTCTTTTACAATTTTTGCTTAATTTGACACTTTTCAAATACAAGTTTATTTTATGTATATGTGCATTACCTAAGTAAGAACACTTACCCATAGGCAAAAAAACTGCAAGTCTCATGTCAGTGGATGCCTGCAGAGGTGAGCTTACAAGAGTTGTGTTCATATGTAACTAGTCTCTAGTGTCTCTAAAGTCTTGTGGTCTACCCTAATGGCCATCCAAGACCTGCAGGTGACTGCAGCTTTCTGCCACAGGCTCAGGCTCATTCAACTTCTGAAAGCCACAGGTCACTTTTGGCTGCGTAGTTGCTTTTTTCTCCTCCAGAGAAGGAACCACACTGCAGGGGCAAGGAGATGTACTCAATCATGTTCAAAGATTTTTTTTTAATAAACAGGATTCCTGCTTGCAGAAGATTGGATGATTTAGACCGGCTCCTAATTCACTAAGCTAAGCGAAAAAGTGTAAATCCCTTGCAAAGTGAACATGCAGCACTCCTAATGTAAATCAAATCACATATAAATGTATGATAAAGTAAACCTTTTCTGCATATACAATTTTGACAATAAAAACACATTTTTTGTTTTAATTGTAGCTTCCAGGGAGACTGACATCTCTGTTATGGTCCTATAAAAAATAGGTAGAATATTGAAATGTGAGAGATGAGGGAGGCCTTTGTAAAGCAGAATTAAACCCAGCTAATTCACCTGTTGGCAGAGGGCACTGCCATCCTTCTTACCTTCTTCCTCTTCCTCTCAAAGTCCATCTTTGATTTCAGAAGCCTGGAGCGATCAGACAGGTAAGACACATCATTGCAGAAGGGATGTTGTCTGTCCCATTCTGCAATAATGTCCTGCCTGATCATACAGACTTAAAATTGGAACTGCTGATTAAACCCAGTGGCACCCACCCAAAAACAGCAATTAAAAAAATATATACGCTTTATACTATAATTTTGTTATTTATAAAGACCTTAATAAATAAGGGCAGAAAATGTATTAAAAAAATGTAGAGGTTGAAATTTAATTAATATATATATATATATATATATATATATATATATAGTTTAACCTGTTACATTTGTATGTAAACAATGCTGCCATGTAGAAAGTTGATTTTTATTTGTAAACCCAGAATATTGTATTACGAAATGATACTATGAATGTGTGGCTGATGTAATATTAGTCATGTATATTTGTTCTGTTTACATTCCACCTTTTCTCTGTTGAGATTTCTTACGCCAGTCACTTAAAGCCCAGCTCCTCAGATTTAATTTGCCTTTGTACTTTCTAAACAGAGATGCTTTCTCTGTCTGTATCTTCCCCTTCACCACATTCCGCAAAGTAGCAGCCTCTGACAATGAACCTTTCCACAGATCATGTTAGTAGAACTCTGAAGTTTTCATCACCTAAATATGGAACAGAGCTCCAGCAACTGTGTCTGGAAGAGCAAGGGGAGGGCACATGTGGTGCATATTTAGTAATCCGTAAATCAAAAAAGGTGTGGTAGGGGCTATTTCCTGCCCCACAAATACAGAATTAGTGTTTACTAGAACAATTCTTTCAAATTTATGGAGATTTTTTTAAGGTGTAACTTTAACCACAAATTATCTATCCACATTTTAATAGCATACAAAAGTATTATAGTAAAAGGAGAAGCTGCTGAAGAAACAACATATTTTTCTTTGAGGGTAGATGGATTATTGTTTCTGCAACATAATTAAAATTTATAAGGGTTTTCATCACTTAACATTTTCAAAACTACACATAGCAAACAGCAAATCATTTCTTAGGATATAATATACCATGTATCTAAATAGCCCCAACGCATTATGCATAAGAATAAGCATATGAGGCCTTGTCATCTCTAAGGGAGGAATTAAACAAGTAATTATACTATGGTATAGCTTCTGTATTTTATGGAGTTTTTCAAAGAAAAACTGAATTGTCTGAATTATTTGTAAAGGGTTATTCTGTCACATGTGTGCTGTGCTTTTTGGATCCAAGTTTCTATTGCATTATTGGTGCTTCTCTCAATACCCATCAGTTACAGAGCTCACATCCTGTTAGGTCTATCTTTTGGAGCATTTTGGGGTTGATTTACATTAATTTCTTGACTATGATTCTCCTTTCTCATTTCAACTTAAAACAGTTATTAATGGTTAGAAAACTATGTCTAATTGCTACTGTTTTGCCCTTGAGAAGGTACACTACTGTACTCTTCTCCATTGGATACATATGCAGAGTAATTTATGGAAGCATTGCCAACAGCAGATGATTAAGGATAGTTAAATCATGCCTGCCCCCAGGGGAGAACTAAGACATTTTGGCCTGTGAGGCAACCACAACCAACTGCCTCTTCCAGGGTAATGACATGTGGGCTAAGGAAAGTGCACAAATCAAAGTGTTCCAAAGTGACACAGAAATTGGTGGCTATGGTGAAAGTTTGAGATGTCATAGATTATACAAACTTGGTTTGTATAATACTAAACAAAAGATATGCAATACCCAACATTCACTGCCTAAGGTCAAAATTCAAGTTTATCTCTATTAACCTCCCTGGTTGTATCCCTGAGTGTAGTTCAGGGTTAATTTTCAGTACCAAAAGCAGTAAACCCAAACCACACTTGGGGTGGCATTTTAAAGAGCTTACCTAGTCCCCAGGAGCCTGCAGCGTGCTCCGGCGATGCCTGTCCTGCATCTGTGTTCCCTGGCCTCACGTCCCTGGTGTGATCAATGAGACTTGTGAGCGTGCGGCGGTGGTGCACTGGGGGGCGTGACCTGGCGAGATATTTAAACATAAATTTCCATGCAAAGCAATGTACCGCTTTGACATTCAAAAATACTGACATAATCAGACCACCAGGAAGGTTAAGGGCCACTATCTCAATGCATAATATTGATACTGGCCCTAGGAGAAAAATGCCTTTCCATCCCCAACACTGTCCACCACTGCCTGCATCTGATCACTCTCTAAAGTTGATTGAGGCCTTAGGACTTATTATAATGAATTTATGTGAAAATATGCTTTGCCTTCTGCAGCATTGAATCAGTTATGGTTTCTGTATCACAGACATTTGAGGTCTCTTTAACTGTAAATTTTGACTGTTTACAAAACTTCACCTTTCATAAAAAAATACACCCTTTAGGCTTCTTCAAGTGCTCATCCTATAGACTAAAGACAAGGCCCAAGCCCATGGAGAATGAACTCGGGACTAGTGATGGACATTCTCCAGTTTGCTACAGAATAAAATTGTAATTAAATAATAAAACCTTTTGCTTTCTTTTTCTGATAAAACAACCTGATATATGACAGCTTTATGAATTTTTGATATTAGCACTGTGCTAAGGCAGAATACAGAATATTCTTACTGCCTTGAATTCTACAGAAAGAGAATAATGAGAAGGATACTCCATGTAACCAAAATATTAAAGGGGACCATACTCTATATAATTTGATTGTACAATCTCCTTCATCTACCATCAACAATGTGGTACAAAGGTCTGCCTGATTTGATACAAATTGAATGATTGTTTGGGTTTGTTCTCATATTACATGTTTTTGGTAAATCTAAAGGACATACAATTTCATAGTATAGTGCATGACCAGCTTGAATCTGCACTGCACAAGTCACGTTATTACAGATGCCCAGATGGTTCTTGTTACATCAAGGTCCACTTTATATAAATTCTTTCTGTTTTTAAAAGACAGTTGCTTTTGTTTTATTATCTAAATTCTAAAAGTTAAATTAAAGATGTACACCAATACTTTGTTTATTTCTGTCTATTAAGCATTTACACTTATATTTCCAAAGAAATGTTAAAATAAACTAGTGCTGCATATATGATTAGCTAAGTCAGCTACTGTGTGTATATATTGTGTTGAAAGATTGTAAAGTTGTTCCACATGTTTTTTCAATCGTGTAGCTTTATTATTACAGTATCCTTTAATTCTCCTAATATAATTATTGCATGCTTCACCCAAACTGAATTAAATATGATATCTGTAAAAAAGAGAAACTTCAAGAAAAGGAAGACAATATACATAATATTTGTCACATACCACAGGACATATCAAATCCACTCACTGCAATGAGAGCCTAAAATTTACCACAGCCCTGGAGCAGAGACAAGGTTAATTAAAATGGCCCCGTTACATCTCTGCACATTTTTTGCATTAAGGGCATGCTCTGCATCTCTGGATTGTTGTTGTCTGAGAAAGATGGAACTCTTAAGCCTTTGATGTGTCTGTCCATGTTTCTTATGTCAAAAATACTGCTTGCAGAGAGCAAAAAAAGCGTTGCTGGAATCTGCTATGAATTACTTGTAATATTAGTGCGCAGATTCCAATGGGTTTGATATATTAATATAAAGGATAATTAGAATAATAATAACGAATGTTATCTTTAGTCTCTCGTTCTTACTATTTAAACAGCCAGACTTTACTAAAGAATATAGGCTCAATTCCTAAAGCCTTACTTTCAGTACATTTTTAAGAAGAATAACTGTGTATACAAAAAAAAACAATAAAAGTAAACAAAATTTACCAATGTGAAATAAACAGATACAAAAAAGCAAAGGATGCCCAATTTATTGTAACATAGGTTTCTACCCATTTGTAAACTGGGGGAAGTTATAGTCAATAACTTGAGCCATTTATGGGTCTGTGTAGAATAACATTATATAAAGCCCAGACCATTCGTGGATCACAGGGAATTTTATCAGAATAGTGAAACAAGAAATTAAGCAGGATTGAAAGACAACGGGGAAGATCAAAGCTTTGCTTCATCAATTTCTAAAGCATTAGCACAAGGATAAATAAAGTTTTTTTGCTCATACGAATTTAACTTTAAAATCTCATTGAATTTAGCTGAAAAAAACATTGCTTATTTAATAACTATCATTCTTAGCTTTGTAATTTTGTTTTAATAAATTTAATTTGTAGTTTAAGGCATACACAATGTCACATCGGTGTGCCCGTCCCCAAAAAAAAAAAAACTAAACTGCAACTCAATACCATTACAGTATTTATTACACACAGTTGTTAATTGTGAAGATGAACACAACTATAAGGGGTTTTGGCATTGAGAATTTTCAATTTATTTTAAAAAGAAAGTTTGGGAGGGCAGTATTCTCAATATGAAACTAGGGTCATGAGCATATGTATCTCAAACTAGCAAAGGTAAAGTTCAAAACAAACCTCAGAGGGTATTGTATTTCTAAAGGGGTAATTGGTTCTGTAAACAGACTACCAACAAGGTAGTGATCTAGTCAATGAAAAAATAAATTAAAACATTCTTGGGACAAACACAGATCTATGGAGATCAAAAGACAAAAAGTGGGAAATACATAAACAGTGGATAGACTTGATGAATCAATTGGTCTTTTTTTCTACTGTTCCTTTTCTATGTTTCTATGTATTGGACATCAAATTATTACCTTTTAATTTGCATTGTATCACTTTATAAAGGGTCTGATTTATTTAAGCTCTCCAAGGCTGGACAGGATACACTTTCATCAGCGAATCTGGGTTATCCAGGAAACCTGGAATGGATTTCCTTTGCAATTTGTTAGCAAATGGTATAAATGGTATAAATCCTGGACCAGATCCATTCCAGGTTTGCTGCATCACCCAGCCTTGGATAGGTTCAATAAATCAGGCCCACTGTTGGGTTGAACCTCTGGATTGTCGGATTAATAATATATTATTCTACGATTTGAGTATATTTAGAT
This sequence comes from Pyxicephalus adspersus, assembly GCF_032062135.1. Taxonomy (NCBI): domain Eukaryota; kingdom Metazoa; phylum Chordata; class Amphibia; order Anura; family Pyxicephalidae; genus Pyxicephalus; species Pyxicephalus adspersus. Next base: position 3,091 of record NW_027317422.1, on the reverse strand, counting down.
TTTTACATACCAAGTTTCCAGATCACTTGGGACATGATGGGGATGTGATGTTTGTTTGATACATTTCATTCTCCTGCATTGATATTATTCTGAATCTTATTCTTTATTTACTTTTTGCTTAATAACATGGGAGGACATGATTTTCTGAAACATTTAGCAATGCTGATTAGTGTGATAAAAGATAAGTTTTACCCAATTCTAAGTAACATCCATATATTTTGATGAACCTGACTATGTTTATGACTAATTTGCTCCTTTTTATGGAGATATAAAACTTTAGTTTTTTTGGTACAAAGATTTTTTTTTAAATCCCTATTTTATATGCTAATAAATGGACAAAAAAGTTTTTTTTAAACTTTTTTTAAATATCACTAATGCCATGAATTGTTATATTTTATTTATTTATTTATTTTAATGCTGCTATTGTAACTTTATTAATTAATTTTAAACTTTACCTGGGATGTTTAAATCTCTTTATCTCTTTTTCTTCCTGACAAAGTTTTTTGTATTTTTTTATCTGAATATAGAAAAAAAAGTCATAACTTTATAACCACAATTTCAAAACGTTGCGATTATAAGTTAGGTATGTCTAAAAATGATATGTAGGAACGTGTTTACTGAAGTTTATTAAGACATGTGATACTGTCTTCACTAGAAAGACTCGTTATAAAGATTAATGAGAAAAGAATATAATTAAACGTGTTTTAACATTTATTAAATCTTTTCTTGAAATACTTTTTTTTTTCACCAAGAAAATAGTTTGATGGTTGCAGAACTGTACAATAGGGTTTTTATATATTTGTTAAAAATAAACTTTTATGCATTTTGGCTTTATTCTCAAGGTAATTTGTGTTGGATGATAAATATATATTATCAGACTGGCCATGGTCTTGTATTGAGGAGGAATCATTTAGCATTGGGCTCTATCTAACTTTATATGAATAAAAAAAAATATAACATTTTCTCTAAGCATTTTGTTTTCATGCTTCATACTTTCGCTAATGTTTTTATAACCTGCAGGTGTCACTATATAGGCAGACTATCAGAAAAGCTCACTTTACATTACAGTAGTATACAAAAAAAGGCTTCTGGAATAATTAACAGTAAACCTCATAAAACCATTTTTAACAAATGAAAGTAACAAGTCTTTCATTTTCTATATTCTATAGTCTTTTCAATTATATATATATATATATATATATATATATTATTCCAAAGAACAGGTCATAATTTGTAAGATAATATGGACTACTAACAGAAAATTTGTAGAAAAGTGATAACTTTTATTGGCTTACTTAAGTCAATAAGGAATTAGGCTTTTGAGACCTTATGCCCCTTCTCCAGGCATTATACCCACTACATCATATAGAGTAACATGTCTGAGAAAAAGATATATGATCTCCAAAGCTTGCATTTTTAATAACGTAAGTTAGCCAATAAAAGCAAACATTTTAACTGCAAACTTTCTGCAATGATTTATGGCTAACCCGGTACAAGGCTGTACTATGACTATGTCTTACTAAGAGAAAGGAGCACTTTGTAATCAGACAGAATTGACTGAAAATTAAAATGAATACAGATTGTTTATTTTTCCTAATTAAAAATTATATTAATTTACTCATCCAGATATTGTCCGCAGTGACATCTCTCTGGACAAACAAAAAGGGTGCAAAATAGCTCAGCATCCAGACACCATGCTTGAACTGCAGAGAGAGAAGGCCGCCCAGATGCATTTGGTGTTACTAAAGGAACATTTCTCAAACACCTACAGCAACCTCACACTAACAGGTAAGGACTAAAAATATTTTCTGAATAGAATGTAAAGTACAGTTAATGATGTGACAATGATATGATAAGTGCTCGCTAGGTCAGAAAACTATCCAACAAGACAATAGCAAGTCTATCTATTTTCATATTTTTATATTCTTTATGTACAAATATTTGCAATACATTACAATAAATATAAAGCATTTGAAATGTCGCATATTGAATATATTTATCTCTTGCACCCAAATGGTGGTTGTGAGGTTATTCCAAGTTTAATGTTGTGACCAGACCTAAACAGTGGAAGAATAAATACACATTGGACACACAACTCTTTCTATTGCTTATTAAAGATGCACCCATGTGAATGTTTAATATATACAAACAGCCAACCAATACAGAGCTATTGCTGTGTCATCATATTAATTTCTAAAACAATTTATATTTATTTCTAAAACAAAGATTTATTAATTTTGCAAACTTTATGAAGAAATTTCAATTAAAACAAACCAAAAAATATGATTTGTGGAGAAATGTTTATCATAACCAAATCTCTTTAACATTTTGCAGTCAGTGGGGTTGATTTCTATGATTTGTAAAATACCTAATTATCTGTTTAGTATTCAAAAATGCACATGGTTGACTGATTAAAGGAAACACAAATTAAATATCCAACATCAGTTTAGCATTAGCCTTAACATGACTGTAGGGAAATCCATACTACACTACTGAAAACACTGTGCTGCATAGGTAATCCTGCATATCTCAAGGAGGCTGTGAGCTACACTATGTGCGGCCACCCAGGATGGGCAGGTTACAGAGGACACATCGGTGTAGGGCAAATAGATGGCAGCCCACACCAGTATTTTGGCCAAGGAAAATGAAGGTTGTTTGTGCAGTCTGTATGACTGCATATCCACAGTAAGTTTGTAAATTCAAGATTGGGCTTTAATTAAAAAAATTGCTTAACTGGATTTTAAATTTGGACTATGATTAGGAAAATGGCTGCTTCTAAAGTCACATATGCAACCTCTCACATTAAGCCAATTCTCAATAGCAGAGGCCAGTGAACTTGTAAAAACAATTTACAGTTGTGATAGTTGTGGACCCTTATGATGGTTAAAAACCATTATTCAGGAGTAAGGAAAGGGGTCTCAAAGTCCGCAACAACACATCTCCATAGTGTAAGTCACATCACTTTTCTACCTAGCCTGTGTAGATATAGTGTAGGCTTGAATGAGGTACCAACCATTTAAAAGAATCTTGTTTATGGACTAGTAATGTGACAGCACCATCCAGTTGGATCGCTGCATGGTGTCACATGACT
>NW_027317421.1:0-14999 GCF_032062135.1 Pyxicephalus adspersus | reverse complement strand
AAAAAAAAAAAAAAGGGGTGGGGGGAGAGTAGGTAAGATGACGTATTATAACAAACACATCAGGGAGATAAAAAGGTACACACACACACACACACACACAACACATTTAATCTTAAATGAGGGATAGTTGAACAATGAACACTGCAAGACTATTAGCAACATGGTAATCCTTGGAGTGATGCAAAGGGTACCAGATACGGAGAAGCAGAATGAATAGAAGCCAGACCTATATTAACAATTTAGAATGCATCACAGGAGACACAAAGTACACCATCTTTATTAAAAAAAAAATTTTTGTATCTTTAATAAAATTTCGATACAACAAATCACACCCTGTGTGTTATTTTAGTACAAAACAAACATTTTCAGATGCATGTTTCATGCCAAGTGGTAAATAAAAAAAAAAATAAATAAAAAAAGCAGTAGGGCAGACTGATGGAAGACTATACAGCTCGCACAAAGAGCCAAAATATAAAAGGTTAAAAAAATATAAGTAAAGCAGTTGAAACAGCACAACAGACAAGACAGCCATCAAAAGACAACTGTGAGAAAATGTTTCTTTGTATCACTAGGAGTTAAAATGTTTGCTTTGTGAATAACCTTGGTCAATTGAGTCCTCCGTTGAGTCACTGAATGATAACCCAGCCTCTTGATCCAATAAAAGCAAATGAAATTGCTTATTTCTGCTGAATGACTTATGTTTGCTAGTCCTATAGTTTGAAGTGATCCGTTCTGGAGATGGTGAATGTTCAAAATTCTTCATTTTTCGGGACAACATACTGCACATACTGTATTGTGGTGGCCTGGACTGGGAGGACCAATCATTCCTTAAAACATTTTCATCCTCATCTGTATCTGTATCTATATTGTTGATTAAAGAAAAAAAAATATATACATATATTATATTCTTTATAAAATTAACATTGCATCCTAAAACTTTGAATATTTGTTGACCACAAATAACGCAGGAAAGACAAAGTCGGGGATAATGCTGGTTGTCCTTAATACCTACAATATGAAAAGAAACTGCTTTTCATTAAAAACTTTAAAGAATATCAGAAAACAGAGTGTAGACAATAGCAATACTCACCCTTCACCTTCTAATACATGAGATCAGCCACATTTAATTTTACATGAAATAAATATTTCATTTATAACAACGCATGAAATAGTATTGGAACTTGGTGGTATAAAATTATAAAGGAAGAAAGTATTTTGAAAGTTTAATAGGCTTTAAATCGCAGTAACTGGACATCAGATTTCTTATTCATAATAAATGTATGATTGCAGAAGTCCCTGAAAATTATATGTCGAACTAAACTTTTTCTAACATCAAAAGCTGTATTTAAATTTCTCAGATTAAATTAGGAACTGGTTTTTAACATAATGCTAACACAGATTTAGTGCAATCCCACTCATTGTATTTAAAAATACTGGGTTGGACTTCTTATGGTAGTCATGGTTTGCCATAATAAATGTACAGGATAATGCGGTTAAAAAATTTGCAGCCTGTTATTTACACAGATCATCTAAACATTACCACCACTGACAGGCATAGTGACCATTGATTATCTTGTTGTCAGGGTATGGGATATATTAGGTAGCAAGGGGATAGTCAGTTATTCAAGGTGATGTGTTTAAAGCAGGAAAAAGAGGCAAATACAGGGATTGACCGCATCCCATAAGCTAGCAGTGTAACTGCAGATTTGAATTGGAATTTAAATTAAACAACTGCAGTTGAAGTACCAAACTGTACATTTTGCAGCTCCTACTAGTTTTGCAATTTCTATGATCGTTCCTCTTTTTTGGCAGCCTAGGGATGGCCTGTTTCACCTGCATGAGAGCCATTTTGACCATTGAAATAAAGGTTTATATAGTTTGGAGTCAATTGTCCAATTACTTTTGATTCCTCTAAAAAGCCTGTGGTACATATAATAGAGCTGTAATTCCTAAACCTTTCCTCCAATTTGGATACCTTCAAATTAAAGCATAGTCTGCACTTCATGTATATGATACAATTGTTAAATGAATGTTTCAGTAATTAGGTAAACAAATCTTGTGTGAGCGCCCAATTATAGACCTAGCTGTAAAGTGCCCACTCCTCTCCATCACCCACAATAGGCACGCAAATACCAAAACTAGACTGTCAGAATAGAAGTAACAAATCTTTTAGATTCTGTGTATAGCTGGGTGCATGGGTGGAAACAAGATACACCACTGGACACTTTAGAGGTCCTATGAAATCCGCATCTCTATGGGCAGGAGAGGTTTTGGTGGCAATGAAGTGACCTAGACAGTATTAGGCAGGTTTTAAAGTTTTGGCTGCCAGTGTCGGTCAGCTTTAATTTGAAGGTATCCAGATTGGAGGAAAGGTTTAGGATTTACAGCTCTATTATATGTACCACAGGCTTTTTAGAGGAATCAAAAGTAATTGGACAATTGACTCCAAACTATATAAACCTTTATTTGATCAAATAGTAGCAGGAAAACACAGAATAAAGTCAGCATTGGTCCCTAAGAAACTTTGCCTATACAACCATACATATTCTAGTTCACAGTAAAAATACATTTAATTTTCTTTTAAAACTAAAATATAGATACAATTGATACAAAATTTTTAAAGAGCCAACAGGTGACCTAAACCACGTGTAGGCACTTTAGCCAGTAAAAGTTCTGTGTTGAGGTGCCTACACTTTAGTAACTCCATATACCTTCTTTTGATGTAGTCCTGGAAAGTTGAATACTGCACATTTGCTTGAAGTCTGATGGTGAAATAGTCGTCAGGTTTCTTGCATCTCTCTGCATTCTTCCATTATGATCTGTAAACTTAAAACATGATTTTTCTTTGTTTTATTTTGTTAATGACATGGCGGTATCCAATGTGTTATCACAGATGGTTTTTAGGAATAGATTTCCTTTTCTTTTTAAAAATGCTTTGAGCCCGGCATTAGAAAGAATATTGTACAGAATGTGAAACGAAAGTGAAATGTTTGGATAGCATACTAACCATTTTTATTAAATATTGTAAGGTAGGTTTGCATGCTGAATTAGCATTAATTTAACACTCCCTATGTCCCTTTTATTCATAAATACTTGCAACATATTTATAATTTATATACCTGCATGCACTGCTTTTTTCAGCCTAACTAGCGGTTTACCAACAATTTGGTGGGAGCAATGAGGAAGATGTGTTGCATGCAGGCTTTTTGGATGAATTTACCTCCTATCTGGTGATGCCTGTATAGAGATGGGAAGAGCAGCAATGTATCTTTATTAGGTAATGAAATCACTGTCCCCACCATTTAGCTTTGTTCCTACTGACCATCAATGCAATGGACGTTTTTAAAGAAACCCCAAAGTGAAAGGACATTTCACTTGTCCATTTGTGTTTCTTCTCTAGCCATCATTATTAATTTCACGGTCATTAACAAAAAACAAATTCTGTCAGAACACTGGTTGGTGTTAAAATAGGTTGCGTCAAAGGGGGCAAAACTATAATCTACTATAGCCGTGCATTACATTGGATAACTTGTAAATGAATAAAAGGTATGAAACACTGCAAAGTAGACAGGGACATAAAGTATGACAAAGAAACCGAAGGAATCAACATCTTCAATGAATCCCTTTACTGCTAGCTACATTACTTGTTTTTACCCCAAAAAGTTACGATTCTGAACTGGATGCGAATAAGTGATTAACACCAATGAAAAGGCCAATATTCAAGGTAAACATGAATAAATATATATGCTCTACAAGCACCTGTAAAAAGGTCAGTGTTTACTAAAACGTGCTCAATTATCTGTAATCCTGCAATAATTTAGAATCATCAATGTACAGTGCGAGCTTGCCCAAAATATTCCCATAAAAAATGAAGCAGTCAAATATTTCCTAATTTTTGCTTACTTCTCCAGAAAAACATCTGTAACTGCCTATGTGCTCCTTTATCTGCCTATACAATAAGATAACTGTTTGGTAAATAGTTTTTGCCATCTCCAGTACTTTCAACCACCACTATCTGCATATCTAACTATGTTGCTGCAAGCTTGTATTCAACTTACTGGAATTTTTGATGGCTCACAATTTCAGCACTTACTGTACACTGGCCCTTTCCTTTTTTCATACACAGAAAGCCAGCCACTGCAAAAGAGAGAGACTGCAAAAGAAGAGGGATGAGAAGAAAGCGCTGAAATAAGGAAATAAGCATACAGCAGGGAGAAAGACTAAACTACAAAAAGGTAAAATTTGAAACTGGGAAATTAGGGAGCACAGACTGGTGGGTGAAAGCTTTGAGGTGACAATGTCATCAAAACTAAAGTCATCTGGTAGGTACATGCTTTAGCTATATGCATGGGGAAGCAGCAGTAACTTTACAATTAGGGTAGTAGGATAAACAAAGAAAACTAACAGTTTTTGGTCAAAATGTTTTTAGTTTATACTTTCCTAAACTGGTGTGATAGAATTTTTATGTGTTCACAGAGTAAGAGAAAAGCTCAGGCTGGTGAGGAATAAAACATGAGTGTGTAGCAACACACACACACCAGGGACTAAAGGAGATTGTAAAGGAATAAGATTTCAGAACATAAGGTCACTGGAGGAGTTATAAGAAAAGGTGGAAGGGGAGGGGGGCAAAACAAGAAGGAAATTATATGAAAAGATATCAAAGACCGCTATCAAAAACGAGACTGCCTTGTAAAACGTTGATGTTTTTTGTTTCTTAACATGCAAAAAGCTTTGTTTCTGGTTGAGCCTATTTAACAAAAAAATCTGTGGGAATATCTGAAAATGGAACATGTTTAGGTGGTGACCACATGTATGTACAATTAATTTTTACTCAGTTTGCAAATCAACAGTTATAGGAAATAAAATAAAATTATAGAGAGCATGAAAAATGACTGTAGGGCTGTCCAGGTAAGTTACACAAGGAGAAGTAACTTCAGTTTTATAAGTTTAGCAACAAAAACACTTGAATTTGTTATAAACAATCTTTTAGTTCAATTCTAAGTGTTGTAAAAAGTCCTGCAAACAACTTAAGTTCCTCTGTTGAATCTAAGTTACTCTAAACAGTAGAGAACTGTAATTATTGATAATTATGTGGGTCCATAAATGCGGTTTAAAAAAAAAAAAAAAAAAATTTACCTCATGTGTGTAACCTGATGCCTCATCATGCTCTTCCTGGCCATGGTGTCTGGTTTTCTCATCTCCAGCTCCATTTTCCATTTCATCAGCTTCTGAAACATTCAGCAATGGTCGTTGGAAAAAGACACCAGTCTTCGAGCTTTCTGCAAGTAAAACCCTTTTCTCTATCCTGTATTCAATAAATAAAAGTTGGAAAAGGAAAATCTTTAGGATGTTTTAAAATATACACATTTTACATGTTTACAATTACTTGAACAAAAACCTCATAAAACAAGTGATCACATAGTCTGAATTTGATCTTTATTATCAATATTTCTAAAAGTCTACGTGTTTTGGAGTAAAGCACAAAATCAAGAAAATAAATACCTGCAACACCCATCAGGTTTGGTTTTGTGCCCCATTTGGGATGGCAGTAGGTTAGAAATTAAACATTTACACTAAAACTATAAAACAGTTCCTATTAACTTCTGTTCTTCAAAACACTTGACATTGGATTTTCCCTTTCAAACCGTGTGTTAATGGTATTGAGACAATGTTGGGTCAATCTCCCCAACAGGTTTGACAAGCATCTGCTTAAGTACATTTCTCATCAAAACTGAAGAGGGTATATTAGTCTGTTAAGGTTAGTAACAAGTGTTTGGTGGACTTAAAACAAAATGGTGATTTTTGTTGCTTTTATAAATATGCATGGGTAAAAAGATCTGCTTAATACTGTGTAGCTATGCATACTTTGTAATTACATATACATGATGTAGCCATATTAGCTTATCACATGTGACGACTCATCCTCTTGTTGCCTTACATGTCTATTCTACATCTACTTGTGAACCTCAGTGGGGGAGTACAGTAACATTTTATAAAGGAAATGGAAACACATGGAGTACAAAAAAAAAATTTTTTTTTATTGGAAGCCCAATTTAGTATTAACTCACAACATTTTTTTTAGAGAGAAGTATACTTAAATGTCCACATGTGAGGTAGTAATTAATTATATTTTTTTTCAGGCTTATTAATGGTATCCAAACTGATGAGAGCTTGCAGAGGGGAAAAAAGACAGACAAAGTTAGATCATGCTTTCTCAAGAATAATAGCACAGTAAACAGCATTTTTACAAGCAGTGAAATGCTATATATGTTAAATGGTGAAATTATTAAAATGTTATTAAGTTACCAAAGATTGACACACAGGATGAATTGTGAAGCATTCTAGCAAAAGGGAGAGAAAATAGGCAGACAATGAGCATGATACAGACCCATTGACGTTTGTAAGTACAAATTCTGTCACAATGTCAGGCATAGCTTGCAAAGCAGGCTAGATGAAGGCAGACCATAGACAGCTAAAGGGCCTCAGTCTTGTGTTTGTACCCTTCATCATTAAAAAAAAAGTTAAAAAAAAAGTACCTAAAAATTGGAAACCCGTAAAACTTAATTAGCTAACATGTAGTAAGGGAGTGCTTTGCTACCATTTAACTGCCAGCCATGTTTGCAATGTGCATTTGAGTGCAATACCTTTTAATATTTACACAAACTATTTATTTTAACACATTACTGTCCCATATCTATTTTCTCTTAAGGCAGCAGCACCAAAGCTCAGCTTTTAAACATGCTGCTTTTTGGCATTAAACACCTAAAAAAGGCATTTACTAGAAAAAAAAAAAAACATTTTACCGATTTAGTGCAAACTTTTTCCTTTTTTAAATTGGCTATCAAGTAAATTCTCGATTTTTTAAATGTTTCAACTTTAAAAGAAAATTAGACATGTCAAATTCCCTAACAAAGCATATTTTGTTAGGTCAGTTGCAGGGATTTTACTGTAGTTGATAACAGTGCTACGTGTAAATCATGAGTCATCCATTAACCCCTAAATCCAGGACTAGGATAAATTTCACCTAAAATATAATATAATACTGGAGGTGTAAACCTAACTATATATTTTGTTAATGTTTTCTAAACTTTGATGTTTATTCTTTTGGAAATATAAAAACCGAATACTGCTTACTGCTGTGTTTTAAATTGTTTGGTAGCACAAGCCGATTAATCTAAAATACAAGGGCTCCATCACTGTTAAAGAAACATGAGATCAGATGTCAAACTAGAAATTTATAAGAAGATTGATGTGCAGAAGTTACCTACTTTACAGACATCAGGGTTCTGATGGCTTGCAATCTGACCCACGCTGTACGGTGTCTGCCCTATTCCAGCCAATCACTTTGCTTCCTTAGAGCAGCGTAAGAGCAAATGCAAGAAACCGATACAGACATTCAAAGCATCATGGGTAAGGGTCGGGGGTGAAGGAATGCTCAAGCAGCTGCAAGGAAAAAGCAAGCATTCTAGAAAAGTTTGGTTAATTACTGCACATTTTTAGTATTACAGCAAGTCTTTGCAAAGCCCTTTACTCAACATCCCTCAGAACAGTAAAGTATACATTTTCTTTCAAATTGTTATTTTAACTTTTTAAATATGCTATATTTATAACTTTCTTACAATTTATTTTATTATATTAGAATTTGCTAAGTTTTCTCTAAAAATATTAGTCTAAGGCTCAAAGAACAGTTACAAAGAGCCTCAGTAACACTTACAAAAATTAAATGTGTGTACGTGCGTATTATATATACACACACATACATATATATTGGGTGGAGGGGAGAAGGAAAAGTGAGCAAAAGTGGAGAAAAAGAACCAAAAAAAAAAAAAAAAAAAAAAAAAAAAAAAAAAAAGGGGTGGGGGGAGAGTAGGTAAGATGACGTATTATAACAAACACATCAGGGAGATAAAAAGGTACACACACACACACACACACACAACACATTTAATCTTAAATGAGGGATAGTTGAACAATGAACACTGCAAGACTATTAGCAACATGGTAATCCTTGGAGTGATGCAAAGGGTACCAGATACGGAGAAGCAGAATGAATAGAAGCCAGACCTATATTAACAATTTAGAATGCATCACAGGAGACACAAAGTACACCATCTTTATTAAAAAAAAAATTTTTGTATCTTTAATAAAATTTCGATACAACAAATCACACCCTGTGTGTTATTTTAGTACAAAACAAACATTTTCAGATGCATGTTTCATGCCAAGTGGTAAATAAAAAAAAAAATAAATAAAAAAAGCAGTAGGGCAGACTGATGGAAGACTATACAGCTCGCACAAAGAGCCAAAATATAAAAGGTTAAAAAAATATAAGTAAAGCAGTTGAAACAGCACAACAGACAAGACAGCCATCAAAAGACAACTGTGAGAAAATGTTTCTTTGTATCACTAGGAGTTAAAATGTTTGCTTTGTGAATAACCTTGGTCAATTGAGTCCTCCGTTGAGTCACTGAATGATAACCCAGCCTCTTGATCCAATAAAAGCAAATGAAATTGCTTATTTCTGCTGAATGACTTATGTTTGCTAGTCCTATAGTTTGAAGTGATCCGTTCTGGAGATGGTGAATGTTCAAAATTCTTCATTTTTCGGGACAACATACTGCACATACTGTATTGTGGTGGCCTGGACTGGGAGGACCAATCATTCCTTAAAACATTTTCATCCTCATCTGTATCTGTATCTATATTGTTGATTAAAGAAAAAAAAATATATACATATATTATATTCTTTATAAAATTAACATTGCATCCTAAAACTTTGAATATTTGTTGACCACAAATAACGCAGGAAAGACAAAGTCGGGGATAATGCTGGTTGTCCTTAATACCTACAATATGAAAAGAAACTGCTTTTCATTAAAAACTTTAAAGAATATCAGAAAACAGAGTGTAGACAATAGCAATACTCACCCTTCACCTTCTAATACATGAGATCAGCCACATTTAATTTTACATGAAATAAATATTTCATTTATAACAACGCATGAAATAGTATTGGAACTTGGTGGTATAAAATTATAAAGGAAGAAAGTATTTTGAAAGTTTAATAGGCTTTAAATCGCAGTAACTGGACATCAGATTTCTTATTCATAATAAATGTATGATTGCAGAAGTCCCTGAAAATTATATGTCGAACTAAACTTTTTCTAACATCAAAAGCTGTATTTAAATTTCTCAGATTAAATTAGGAACTGGTTTTTAACATAATGCTAACACAGATTTAGTGCAATCCCACTCATTGTATTTAAAAATACTGGGTTGGACTTCTTATGGTAGTCATGGTTTGCCATAATAAATGTACAGGATAATGCGGTTAAAAAATTTGCAGCCTGTTATTTACACAGATCATCTAAACATTACCACCACTGACAGGCATAGTGACCATTGATTATCTTGTTGTCAGGGTATGGGATATATTAGGTAGCAAGGGGATAGTCAGTTATTCAAGGTGATGTGTTTAAAGCAGGAAAAAGAGGCAAATACAGGGATTGACCGCATCCCATAAGCTAGCAGTGTAACTGCAGATTTGAATTGGAATTTAAATTAAACAACTGCAGTTGAAGTACCAAACTGTACATTTTGCAGCTCCTACTAGTTTTGCAATTTCTATGATCGTTCCTCTTTTTTGGCAGCCTAGGGATGGCCTGTTTCACCTGCATGAGAGCCATTTTGACCATTGAAATAAAGGTTTATATAGTTTGGAGTCAATTGTCCAATTACTTTTGATTCCTCTAAAAAGCCTGTGGTACATATAATAGAGCTGTAATTCCTAAACCTTTCCTCCAATTTGGATACCTTCAAATTAAAGCATAGTCTGCACTTCATGTATATGATACAATTGTTAAATGAATGTTTCAGTAATTAGGTAAACAAATCTTGTGTGAGCGCCCAATTATAGACCTAGCTGTAAAGTGCCCACTCCTCTCCATCACCCACAATAGGCACGCAAATACCAAAACTAGACTGTCAGAATAGAAGTAACAAATCTTTTAGATTCTGTGTATAGCTGGGTGCATGGGTGGAAACAAGATACACCACTGGACACTTTAGAGGTCCTATGAAATCCGCATCTCTATGGGCAAGAGAGGTTTTGGTGGCAATGAAGTGACCTAGACAGTATTAGGCAGGTTTTAAAGTTTTGGCTGCCAGTGTCGGTCAGCTTTAATTTGAAGGTATCCAGATTGGAGGAAAGGTTTAGGATTTACAGCTCTATTATATGTACCACAGGCTTTTTAGAGGAATCAAAAGTAATTGGACAATTGACTCCAAACTATATAAACCTTTATTTGATCAAATAGTAGCAGGAAAACACAGAATAAAGTCAGCATTGGTCCCTAAGAAACTTTGCCTATACAACCATACATATTCTAGTTCACAGTAAAAATACATTTAATTTTCTTTTAAAACTAAAATATAGATACAATTGATACAAAATTTTTAAAGAGCCAACAGGTGACCTAAACCACGTGTAGGCACTTTAGCCAGTAAAAGTTCTGTGTTGAGGTGCCTACACTTTAGTAACTCCATATACCTTCTTTTGATGTAGTCCTGGAAAGTTGAATACTGCACATTTGCTTGAAGTCTGATGGTGAAATAGTCGTCAGGTTTCTTGCATCTCTCTGCATTCTTCCATTATGATCTGTAAACTTAAAACATGATTTTTCTTTGTTTTATTTTGTTAATGACATGGCGGTATCCAATGTGTTATCACAGATGGTTTTTAGGAATAGATTTCCTTTTCTTTTTAAAAATGCTTTGAGCCCGGCATTAGAAAGAATATTGTACAGAATGTGAAACGAAAGTGAAATGTTTGGATAGCATACTAACCATTTTTATTAAATATTGTAAGGTAGGTTTGCATGCTGAATTAGCATTAATTTAACACTCCCTATGTCCCTTTTATTCATAAATACTTGCAACATATTTATAATTTATATACCTGCATGCACTGCTTTTTTCAGCCTAACTAGCGGTTTACCAACAATTTGGTGGGAGCAATGAGGAAGATGTGTTGCATGCAGGCTTTTTGGATGAATTTACCTCCTATCTGGTGATGCCTGTATAGAGATGGGAAGAGCAGCAATGTATCTTTATTAGGTAATGAAATCACTGTCCCCACCATTTAGCTTTGTTCCTACTGACCATCAATGCAATGGACGTTTTTAAAGAAACCCCAAAGTGAAAGGACATTTCACTTGTCCATTTGTGTTTCTTCTCTAGCCATCATTATTAATTTCACGGTCATTAACAAAAAACAAATTCTGTCAGAACACTGGTTGGTGTTAAAATAGGTTGCGTCAAAGGGGGCAAAACTATAATCTACTATAGCCGTGCATTACATTGGATAACTTGTAAATGAATAAAAGGTATGAAACACTGCAAAGTAGACAGGGACATAAAGTATGACAAAGAAACCGAAGGAATCAACATCTTCAATGAATCCCTTTACTGCTAGCTACATTACTTGTTTTTACCCCAAAAAGTTACGATTCTGAACTGGATGCGAATAAGTGATTAACACCAATGAAAAGGCCAATATTCAAGGTAAACATGAATAAATATATATGCTCTACAAGCACCTGTAAAAAGGTCAGTGTTTACTAAAACGTGCTCAATTATCTGTAATCCTGCAATAATTTAGAATCATCAATGTACAGTGCGAGCTTGCCCAAAATATTCCCATAAAAAATGAAGCAGTCAAATATTTCCTAATTTTTGCTTACTTCTCCAGAAAAACATCTGTAACTGCCTATGTGCTCCTTTATCTGCCTATACAATAAGATAACTGTTTGGTAAATAGTTTTTGCCATCTCCAGTACTTTCAACCACCACTATCTGCATATCTAACTATGTTGCTGCAAGCTTGTATTCAACTTACTGGAATTTTTGATGGCTCACAATTTCAGCACTTACTGTACACTGGCCCTTTCCTTTTTTCATACACAGAAAGCCAGCCACTGCAAAAGAGAGAGACTGCAAAAGAAGAGGGATGAGAAGAAAGCGCTGAAATAAGGAAATAAGCATACAGCAGGGAGAAAGACTAAACTACAAAAAGGTAAAATTTGAAACTGGGAAATTAGGGAGCACAGACTGGTGGGTGAAAGCTTTGAGGTGACAATGTCATCAAAACTAAAGTCATCTGGTAGGTACATGCTTTAGCTATATGCATGGGGAAGCAGCAGTAACTTTACAATTAGGGTAGTAGGATAAACAAAGAAAACTAACAGTTTTTGGTCAAAATGTTTTTAGTTTATACTTTCCTAAACTGGTGTGATAGAATTTTTATGTGTTCACAGAGTAAGAGAAAAGCTCAGGCTGGTGAGGAATAAAACATGAGTGTGTAGCAACACACACACACCAGGGACTAAAGGAGATTGTAAAGGAATAAGATTTCAGAACATAAGGTCACTGGAGGAGTTATAAGAAAAGGTGGAAGGGGAGGGGGGCAAAACAAGAAGGAAATTATATGAAAAGATATCAAAGACCGCTATCAAAAACGAGACTGCCTTGTAAAACGTTGATGTTTTTTGTTTCTTAACATGCAAAAAGCTTTGTTTCTGGTTGAGCCTATTTAACAAAAAAATCTGTGGGAATATCTGAAAATGGAACATGTTTAGGTGGTGACCACATGTATGTACAATTAATTTTTACTCAGTTTGCAAATCAACAGTTATAGGAAATAAAATAAAATTATAGAGAGCATGAAAAATGACTGTAGGGCTGTCCAGGTAAGTTACACAAGGAAAAGTAACTTCAGTTTTATAAGTTTAGCAACAAAAACACTTGAATTTGTTATAAACAATCTTTTAGTTCAATTCTAAGTGTTGTAAAAAGTCCTGCAAACAACTTAAGTTCCTCTGTTGAATCTAAGTTACTCTAAACAGTAGAGAACTGTAATTATTGATAATTATGTGGGTCCATAAATGCGGTTTAAAAAAAAAAAAAAAAAAATTTACCTCATGTGTGTAACCTGATGCCTCATCATGCTCTTCCTGGCCATGGTGTCTGGTTTTCTCATCTCCAGCTCCATTTTCCATTTCATCAGCTTCTGAAACATTCAGCAATGGTCGTTGGAAAAAGACACCAGTCTTCGAGCTTTCTGCAAGTAAAACCCTTTTCTCTATCCTGTATTCAATAAATAAAAGTTGGAAAAGGAAAATCTTTAGGATGTTTTAAAATATACACATTTTACATGTTTACAATTACTTGAACAAAAACCTCATAAAACAAGTGATCACATAGTCTGAATTTGATCTTTATTATCAATATTTCTAAAAGTCTACGTGTTTTGGAGTAAAGCACAAAATCAAGAAAATAAATACCTGCAACACCCATCAGGTTTGGTTTTGTGCCCCATTTGGGATGGCAGTAGGTTAGAAATTAAACATTTACACTAAAACTATAAAACAGTTCCTATTAACTTCTGTTCTTCAAAACACTTGACATTGGATTTTCCCTTTCAAACCGTGTGTTAATGGTATTGAGACAATGTTGGGTCAATCTCCCCAACAGGTTTGACAAGCATCTGTTTAAGTACATTTCTCATCAAAACTGAAGAGGGTATATTAGTCTGCTAAGGTTAGTAACAAGTGTTTGGTGGACTTAAAACAAAATGGTGATTTTTGTTGCTTTTATAAATATGCATGGGTAAAAAGATCTGCTTAATACTGTGTAGCTATGCATACTTTGTAATTACATATACATGATGTAGCCATATTAGCTTATCACATGTGACGACTCATCCTCTTGTTGCCTTACATGTCTATTCTACATCTACTTGTGAACCTCAGTGGGGGAGTACAGTAACATTTTATAAAGGAAATGGAAACACATGGAGTACAAAAAAAAAATACCTACATTTGCTTGTAATAATGAATCCCAACATTTGGAATTCCAGGGTAATGACCGTACTCCAAACACTATCCTAGTCTTTTCCCTGCAGTACCAAATACTCAGCAAAGTACTTTCGTGAACCCACATTTGCACATTCTCATTGTGCTCAGCAGTTTGGCAGCCTATGCTTTGCACCCCCCTCCCCCCCCATATAGACAATTTCTGAGGGAGCCAACCGACCTGGGGGAAACCACATGAACCATAAAAAATGTGTCTGTAGGAAACAATCATTTATACTGATACATTTGGTGGAATACCCCATTTTTTTTGAACATCCTTCCTTGTGTAGGTGAATGCAGAATAAATACCAGTTTCTCAAGAATAATAACTATTTAGGGGAGTAGTTCCATTTTGCAGATTTTATTAATCTATAGCTCAGCCGTACCTTCTGTTGCGGTTTTTTAATCTTTCTTTGTGAAAGAAGGGATTGGTTCCATGCTTTCTTTTCTTGGGTCTCCCAGGACCTCTCCTTGATATGATCTTACTCCTTTCATCAGACTTGTCCCTGAAAAGTACTTATTGTTAAAAAATATCTACAGTATAGTAAGGCAGTTTTTAGGTCAGCAGTGTATAAACATCTGTGGATCACATTGTGAACCTCATCCAAGATTTTATCCTAATCCATGTTGACTCCCCCATCTGTGGTGCCCGGTGACCCCAATAAAAACCCTTCATTCAGGTGTGAAATCCTCCCACTGAGAAGCAGGGCTGACAACCCTCTGCCCCCTCCCACATCTGACATAAGCAGACAGTGGTGGTGCTTGGAGAGTGAGAGGCATCATGACATAATAAGGGGGAAAAAAAAGCCCTAAACTTGCTGGCCAACTAGGGCTTTAAAAGTATATTTTACTTTATAGTATTACTGAACTTATGAAAAATATCAGGGAGGGGGAGCTACCTCAAAACATATTTTCCTCCATCACTGGAAAACTTACTCTGAATCTCTCTTTCTCTGTAGCTTTGCCAGTTCCCTTTGCTTTTCTTTGTATCGTCTTTGTAACTCTGCAAGCCTTACCCTACAGTCCAGTTCCACGGAGTCCATGACCTCAATAGTAGATGTAAGGGGAAACCGCTGCACATAATAACAC
>NW_027317420.1:0-14999 GCF_032062135.1 Pyxicephalus adspersus | reverse complement strand
TTGTTAAAGATGAACGTATTTCCCTCTTGAAGGAACAGATACTTCTTGCTATAGAAGGAGCTTTCACAGACACATGTGTGAGAACAATCAAAGGTGGTTATTGTTCTGATTTATTCAGAAAAGATTGTGGTATTTATACAAAGTAAAGTAGGTGGTACAGAGAAGTAATTAAAGGTTGGAGTGATAAATGAGGTAAAAGCTTTGTGTAATGTATTTTATAATTCCTTCTTGTTTAAAATCATGAAGTCCACATCCATATTACACCGGCTCACTCTATCTGCATTGAGACCAGGCTGGGGACCTGATCTAAATGGAGGAGGTGAGGGGCAGGACACACGGACAGGGTGGAGGGTGAAGAGAATCCGATGTCCTCTGCTGATTCCTACCGGTGATAAATTAAATGAAAGTGAGTGTTTGTTTTATTTGTGGTAAAAGAAGGGGTACATTGTGGGACTTACTAATATTGGTACCAACATGATGAATGAGTTATAAAGTAAATGTGTCTAGGCAATGTAACCCATTTGGAGCTTAAGTAAGTATTATATTGGAAATTATTCATTCAAGAGAAGACCCACATAGATGCACATGGTTTGTGGGTTAATAATACATTCCAGATAAAACCTTGAGATTGTTGCATTATTAGAAATGATTTTTCAAACAAGCAAAGTATAAAGTCACTATATGCAGGTAGCGTGTACATAAGAGTGAGATATACATATCCATCTTACACTGGTATAATTACATAATACGAGGTGTCATAACATCAAGTAAAATGCACAATTTATAACTCCGAAAATCTCATACATGTAAAGTAATCATGTTAGATAATAATAGATGAAAAATATATAAATATATTTGTCCTAAGAAATATAGCACCAAGTGTCTAAGCCTAAGGATGATAAAAATTGAAAAAAATTATTTTACGATTAGATATTATTTGTGAAATTTCATCAAGATAAAGAAAGCAGGTATAAAGAGTAAATGAGAAAAAAAATATACATATGAACAATAAGGATACTCACACCCTGGGATCAAATCTAAACCCAATCATAATATTGATTGATGAAGCAGTAGTGAATAAATAAATTCAATATATGGTTTTTAGTCAACATGCATACAGACGGTCAGGTTCATATATAAAGGAAACATAATCTATAAAGATCTTTGTTCTAATTACAAAAATGATTTGTAACTAAGCGTATTATTAAGTCCTGGGTATACATTAGCTTTAAGTTTCTAGTTGCAGGAGTTTGGTGTCCACGTCTCCCCCACGGGGGTTCTGTTTGAGATGTTCTAATACACTGAAAAGAATCCTAATATGGTTGTAATGTTTAGTGGCAACATGGTATCCAATAGGGGCGACGACTTTGCTATGTAATGGAATAAACGTGTTCATATATTATTTTTTGGTAAGCTTGTTTGGTCTTACTGACTGGTTGTAGAAACAACCAAAAAGACAGGATAGTAGGTATATAACACCTGTGGTGTTACAATTGACAAACGATTGTAGAGCAAATGTTTGTCCATTTAGAAAGACCATTCTTTGTGCCTCCTTAATCCAGGGGCATTGGGAACAATGCCCACATCTGAAAGTACCTTTAGGCTGTAGTTTGTAACTGTTGTATTGTATAGAAAAATGACCATTAGACCGTGTTTAAGGGAGGGGGCTCTACTATAGACAATAAGGGGTTTCTCCTCTAAGTGTTTGTTTAATTGTGGGTCAGTTTTTAGTATATTCCAGTATTTGGAACAGATACATCTAAGAGTGGTGTTTGTTAAAGTTTGTGATGATCCTAGTTGTTTCCTGTTTAGGAGGTTTGTTATAATGGGACAGTAACTCATTTCTATCCATATTCAAAATTGTTTCGTAAGTTATTTTAGAATTTTTTTGAGTAGGCTCTTTGATTGAGGCGTGTTTGTAAGTCTCTTGCTTGTTTGATGGGTAAAGCAAATCCTTTTCAGTCTCAGGTTTTGACTGAATGGTATGCTCTTGAGTGACCGTGGATGGGGACTAGTGGCATGTAATATAGTATTGCCTGCTGTGTTTTTCCTTTAACGACTAGTGGAGATTTTGCTGTTTGAGTTTATGTTAAGTCTTACATCCAGAAGAGATGCTAGTTGTACTAAATTCCATCATGAATTTAATTTAATTTAAAATAGTTAATTTGTATTTATTGTCCACAGGATTAAGATATTATTGATGTATCTTGTCTAGTAATGGATGAATTTAAGATATCTTGATGTCTGGGTACCACTGAATGTGAAGATATTCCTTGTAAGGATATATCTCAATAGGGTCAACACAAAGTCTTTCTGATCATTTGAGAGGTCAGTATTGTCATTTAACATGTTGGCAGTAACTTCCAGGTCTTTAGTGTGGGGGATGTTACTATACAATGCCTCTGCATCTATGGCGACAAGTATGGTGTTCTGTGGTACAGTCGCATTATGGCTAAATTTTTATAACTCAATCATATCCTTGAGGTACTACAGCAGTTGACTGACAAGGGGGTCTCAAAATCGCATAAACAAATTAATTAGCATTTGATGCGATTGAGTTATGCCAGACACAACTGGGCGGTCTGTGGGGTTGGAGAGACTTTTGTGCACCTTGGGCAGGGCATAAAAAGAAGGAAGGGTTGGATAGGGTATCATACTCCATAGTTAATTTGTCTTGGGTGCCCTGATGATAGGCATTCATGATAATAGAATGGAGTTCATTTTTGAATAGATCAATGAAAGTATTTTGTTATGGGTGAGTAGCATGATGATGATAATATCTTTATTCTTTTTAAGGTTCCATAGAGCCTGTATTCGTTTGTTAGTAAGGTTCCTAGGTAGATCAAGTGTGTCAAAGTCAAACATGTAGGATTTCTTATTCTGCCCATTTCAAGTGGTCCCAGCTTAGTAAAAAAAGACACAACATCCTGCATCCTGGGTTGATAGATTCTGAGCCTGTTGCCACTGGAGAAAGATGAGAAAATACAGATATCATCAACTTAAGTGGAAGACTCAAGAAAAAGTGTTAGAAAAAATACAGTTTTTACTCTTTTTAAAATACAGGAGGAAAGCCTAAAGGGTTAAGGAGGCACCTCAATTTCTGTTATTCTGCTTCAAGCCCGGCTTCATTTGATTAGTTGCTGACTTTCCCTTTTTTTATAAAAAGGAATAAACAGCTGCTTGCAAAAAAAAAGCATGGATACTTACCTGTCAATATGACTATAGGTACTGCTTTATTGTAGGTTTGGTTTGCAGAATTTAAATATTGCACCTGGATTTTATATGCTGATTTTATATTTATTAAAGAAATCAGAGCCACCATAACCCTGGTGGGTTATGGTACCATTTATGATGAAAGACATGTGGATTGCATAACACTACAATGCATAGTAACACATTACTGTCATTCGACTTGTGTGGCCATGTTTGCATTGGTAGTCCTTTCAAAATAAAGGCCTGGAGTGACTGAGGGTAGGCATGACCAGGGGCCAGGATAGGTGAAAATTATGAGGTCAGGAATGGGCTTGGAGGGGAAAATTGGGGGGAATTGTTAAAAGATAGGTCAGAGAGGTGAGGAGCTTCCCTCTTGCCCACCCTTGTAGTAAGGGTGAGTAAGTTTGTTAGAAGGGGCAGTTGATGCAGCCCACGATAATGAACTTCATTTATTTCTATAAATATTTCTATAAATATAGATAGGCTGCCTAAGGGCAGGCTTTCTCAACCTAAAATATCCATGCTTGCACCAATTGGTTCTGGTCCTCTCTCCTAATCTCCACTACCACAAATCTGAACAATCTTGAAGTGGTAATTATATCATGCTGGAGTTTCTCCTTACCATTTGGGCCTTCTTTTGGCTTTCTGTGTGTAATCTAAGCAGCTGATATCTCCTATTTAGGCGACTTTTGAACCCTTGTTACTTATTCCTGAGGAAGCAAATTGCGTCTGATAACTTATTTTTCTGAAGATTTCTTCTCTTGAAAACTACCTTTTTTGCAATAATTACAAACAGTCTAAAACTATCCTTGCAAATGTTTTGTTTTTATAACTGTATTTGAAATATTGTTTTATTATTTTAAATAGGTAATCAGCTTTGTGTGTGCCTCTGGCCCCTCTGAAAGGGCTATGGATGTGGCATTAAGACCTTTAGCTACAGCGCATGCAAAGCGGCTAAGTTCCCTCTGATTATATACAGCCAGCCCTGGGGACTCCTACAAGGGATACAGCCAGGGTGACATATTCAGTTTTTGATGATAATTCAACATGTGGATCACATGTAGAATCTACTGGGATGCTAGACCTCTTAGTGTGTACAACCTGAGGTAGTCCTGGAAACATCATGGAACAAGACAAAACTTAGTCTTGATAAAGTATAGGGCCCACCAGTGATGTTAGCTGGCATGTTGGGAAAGGTAGTGTTACCACATGAGAACAGCCACCCGGTGAGCAGCTTTACATGTTTATGGAGGCTAGGTGAAATCTATGTAGAATTACATTTCATTGTGTTATGTACACTCATTCCGATTACATAGTTTATATTTGTGAGTGCTAGAATTCAAGACGGAGTTAGATTTCTGAATCATCACCTGGTTGCACCTAGGAATAAGTGGTTTATCACAGGTCATTATGTAGCATACTCATGTGTTATCATAGAGACCATTTTCGCCTGTTCTTTGTCAAAGAACTTTTTACAGAAGTAATAGGGATTTAATAGTGCCCGTATATCATTTAGATTAACAGCAGAATCATTGTAGGTACTACTGAAAGCTTCTAATAAAACACGTGCTGGAGTAGATACAGCAAAAAGGCAAGATGTGAGTATATCCTCAGTGCCATGCATTTCAGATAAACAAAAATGTGAGTAATTAAACATCTGTGTTGCAATATGTATCCATTGATTAGTGTCCAAATTTGTCAAATCAAGATTCTCAAAAGCATCCCTCTTAGTCCGGTTGTGTCCCGGGATACTACACACAGGTAGTAGTAGATCAGACAATGAGAAAGATGACTGTCATTGCTCCAAAGAAGCACAAGATTTGTTTCCATGACCAGTGATGTAACATTTTTACTGTGTTCTTTCCTGGTTTGCCTTCTCCGGTGTTGAGGGTATGAAGACAGCTTCAGGGGCTCTCTTTAGTCTTGATGCGTGGATCCAGGCAGGAGAATGATCAGTGAGGTCACTGCTTGTACAACCACTGAGGGTCCAAAAGGAGGTGTCAGCTTTCTGTGTCTGTGTAGTTCCTGGACTAAGACGCGGTCTCCTGGCTTGAATGGGTGTGTTGGTTCCTGTGAAGGAAGAGAAAAGGTAGAAGATACATCACCAAGATTGCTGTTCCATATCCTTAGTAATTGCTTCAAGTCTCCTGGCAATAAGACCCATGGTTTATCAGTCCAAGATGTTAGAAATGGTCTTCCCATAAAAATTTCAAAGGGAGACAACTTTAAGGGGACATACCAATTTTCAGCAAGACTGCTGGTAAAAATTGTTTCCAATTCTTTAAGGTCCCCTTTGCTACCTTTCTCAATTTGTCTTTTATTGTCCTGTTCATTCTCTACCACACCTGCACTCTGTGCTTGATAAGGAATGTGAAATTTCCAATTGATATTCATTAATTTTACTATGCATTGTAATATTTTAGAAACAAATTGTCACAGATCCTCGCAAGTCCAGGGGATCTGTACCTTCTTCAAGCTCTTACCTTGCACTCCCCTGCTGCCAGCACCAACACTGCTTCAGGATCCAAGCCTCTGCTAAATTCCTGGTCCAGGTCATGTGACTCTCAATCAGCTGCTCCTTTACAGCAGATGGAGCGCGTCTGTTCCGCAGACGCGCTCCATCTGCTGGCAGTATGTGAACAACATCTGAGAATGTCTCTTCACCAGCACTCCTTCTTTTGGTGGGTTAGGAGTCTGCGGCTCACATGACTCATATCATCACAGGATATCCACTTTTTTAGAAGTGGCTGGGATGAAGACCAGAGACAATGAAGAAGGGAGTGTGGAAGGCAATAGCCTTATTCATGAAGCATCAGGAGTCTCTTGTGTTCAGTGAAGCAAAGTTTCTTTATTCATGCATGGAGATTCTCACAATCAGTTAACACGTGCTCAGGGCACACTGAAGGAGAAGTCTGACATTCAGCATAGAAACTCCCATATTTATACAGAACAAAACATATAGTATTGTATAGTAATGTTACACATCAGCAAACATGTTTAATATTACATGTCAGCACTGCAGTTTTATTGCTTCCTTTAGCCTTGTGCTTTGTTCCTCTTCCATAACATGATAAACTGTCCAACTGCATGCTGTTTTCTTTAAGATAACATGTTCCCATCACTCTGTGGCCTTACTTAATTAATTGCAGGCCATGATTAGGCCATGATGTTCTTCTCTTTTCTAAGAGCCCAAGGTCCTTTTCTATAAGCAAGGCGTAAGCAGATTTTTGATAATTATTCAGTATACTGCAAGAACGAGTATATAGATTTTTACTTTTAACATATCCCTCCTGTTTATCACAAATCTGCCAATATTATCTCCTTATAACTGTCCTTTTCTGTATAAGTCTGTAGCCCTGTATACATTGTACTTGATGATATTATACTCATAACTAGCTTCTTAATACATGATATTACACAGCAGGACACAATTGTCAAAGTCCTTTTCCAGCTCGCAAAGTTGAACCAATCTCCCCAAGACTCAACTCCTGAGTTCTGTGCTAGTTCATCTGACAAATCTTTTATCTTCTTCAGAGCTTTGGTGACTGATCCCTCTTTCCCGGTGTTATCTGGAATAAAAGTACAACAAGTCCCACCAGTTCCTCTGAGCACAGCACAAACTCCTCCTTGCTAAGCCAACAACATGTCCAAAGCCATCCTGTTCTGCTGGACTGTGTGTGTAACAGCATCCAGTTGTTCTGCTAATCCTCCGATAGCATCTCTGGTAAAATTGATGAATCTTTGCTGATTATAGTAAATATAATTGATCCAATCCACATCCTTATTTATAGTTACTTGAGGAAACAGTGATTCAAATCCGGCTGCCAGCTGGTCTCGGGCCTTTTACTCATCGGGCACCCCTCGGGGTACTCCAATTGCATCAATATACACATGTGGATCAAGGCTCCCTTCAGGTGCTGACCTTTTCTTTCTCACATTTTCCGGTCGTTCTTCCTCGTCTTCTAGTTGTATAATGTGGAGTGGCATAAGCAACTGCACAGGTGCACATTGTCCCTTCCACATTCTGGGCAAATAGTTCCTCATTTTCATATTCCCACAGATCCAGTAAATATCTCCCAATATCATTTTTTGATTCTGCATGCTTTCATTAAAGATTCTAGTTTCATTACACCATCCATCGGGAAAGTTCTTTAGATCCATTCCGGTGGTACTGGTGGAGTTATAACAAGTATAATCCCCTTTCATAACTTCTGCACCAGGGATCTTTTTGCGTGGATCTTTGTGTGGCTTTATCAGCGGATATCTGGTCCTCATGTCACAGTTTGTACTATTATCTGTTTTATTCAAGTACAAAGGAAATGATTTTTTAGGGGAACAGTGACTTTCAATGCAAGATCGCCAGTAAAAAGCTGTCGGATAAGCGCGGCTCCGTGCGCGAGCTTTTTCAGTTGTTGAATAGCGCACGATTCCGGATCGCTAATACGAATGCGCGACCGATAATCCGATTTTGCTTGATGAATCAGGGGCAAAGTATTAGTTTTTAGCAAGAAGTGCAGTTCAGGTAAAAACTTACTATCTCAGGTGAGTGATCTGGTGGAAGAGAGCAAGGTGAAAACAGACATAAAAGGGAAAAAAAGCTTATCATGAGTGCGCTGCGCTGTCAGTCTGCTTTGACTGCATTCTCCTCAGTCATAGTTTTCGCTCATCCAGTAGTTCAGTCTTTCCTCATAACAGGGCACCAAAATTGTTAAAGATGAACGTATTTCCCTCTTGAAGGAACAGATACTTCTTGCTATAGAAGGAGCTTTCACAGACACATGTGTGAGAACAATCAAAGGTGGTTATTGTTCTGATTTATTCAGAAAAGATTGTGGTATTTATACAAAGTAAAGTAGGTGGTACAGAGAAGTAATTAAAGGTTGGAGTGATAAATGAGGTAAAAGCTTTGTGTAATGTATTTTATAATTCCTTCTTGTTTAAAATCATGAAGTCCACATCCATATTACACCGGCTCACTCTATCTGCATTGAGACCAGGCTGGGGACCTGATCTAAATGGAGGAGGTGAGGGGCAGGACACACGGACAGGGTGGAGGGTGAAGAGAATCCGATGTCCTCTGCTGATTCCTACCGGTGATAAATTAAATGAAAGTGAGTGTTTGTTTTATTTGTGGTAAAAGAAGGGGTACATTGTGGGACTTACTAATATTGGTACCAACATGATGAATGAGTTATAAAGTAAATGTGTCTAGGCAATGTAACCCATTTGGAGCTTAAGTAAGTATTATATTGGAAATTATTCATTCAAGAGAAGACCCACATAGATGCACATGGTTTGTGGGTTAATAATACATTCCAGATAAAACCTTGAGATTGTTGCATTATTAGAAATGATTTTTCAAACAAGCAAAGTATAAAGTCACTATATGCAGGTAGCGTGTACATAAGAGTGAGATATACATATCCATCTTACACTGGTATAATTACATAATACGAGGTGTCATAACATCAAGTAAAATGCACAATTTATAACTCCGAAAATCTCATACATGTAAAGTAATCATGTTAGATAATAATAGATGAAAAATATATAAATATATTTGTCCTAAGAAATATAGCACCAAGTGTCTAAGCCTAAGGATGATAAAAATTGAAAAAAATTATTTTACGATTAGATATTATTTGTGAAATTTCATCAAGATAAAGAAAGCAGGTATAAAGAGTAAATGAGAAAAAAAATATACATATGAACAATAAGGATACTCACACCCTGGGATCAAATCTAAACCCAATCATAATATTGATTGATGAAGCAGTAGTGAATAAATAAATTCAATATATGGTTTTTAGTCAACATGCATACAGACGGTCAGGTTCATATATAAAGGAAACATAATCTATAAAGATCTTTGTTCTAATTACAAAAATGATTTGTAACTAAGCGTATTATTAAGTCCTGGGTATACATTAGCTTTAAGTTTCTAGTTGCAGGAGTTTGGTGTCCACGTCTCCCCCACGGGGGTTCTGTTTGAGATGTTCTAATACACTGAAAAGAATCCTAATATGGTTGTAATGTTTAGTGGCAACATGGTATCCAATAGGGGCGACGACTTTGCTATGTAATGGAATAAACGTGTTCATATATTATTTTTTGGTAAGCTTGTTTGGTCTTACTGACTGGTTGTAGAAACAACCAAAAAGACAGGATAGTAGGTATATAACACCTGTGGTGTTACAATTGACAAACGATTGTAGAGCAAATGTTTGTCCATTTAGAAAGACCATTCTTTGTGCCTCCTTAATCCAGGGGCATTGGGAACAATGCCCACATCTGAAAGTACCTTTAGGCTGTAGTTTGTAACTGTTGTATTGTATAGAAAAATGACCATTAGACCGTGTTTAAGGGAGGGGGCTCTACTATAGACAATAAGGGGTTTCTCCTCTAAGTGTTTGTTTAATTGTGGGTCAGTTTTTAGTATATTCCAGTATTTGGAACAGATACATCTAAGAGTGGTGTTTGTTAAAGTTTGTGATGATCCTAGTTGTTTCCTGTTTAGGAGGTTTGTTATAATGGGACAGTAACTCATTTCTATCCATATTCAAAATTGTTTCGTAAGTTATTTTAGAATTTTTTTGAGTAGGCTCTTTGATTGAGGCGTGTTTGTAAGTCTCTTGCTTGTTTGATGGGTAAAGCAAATCCTTTTCAGTCTCAGGTTTTGACTGAATGGTATGCTCTTGAGTGACCGTGGATGGGGACTAGTGGCATGTAATATAGTATTGCCTGCTGTGTTTTTCCTTTAACGACTAGTGGAGATTTTGCTGTTTGAGTTTATGTTAAGTCTTACATCCAGAAGAGATGCTAGTTGTACTAAATTCCATCATGAATTTAATTTAATTTAAAATAGTTAATTTGTATTTATTGTCCACAGGATTAAGATATTATTGATGTATCTTGTCTAGTAATGGATGAATTTAAGATATCTTGATGTCTGGGTACCACTGAATGTGAAGATATTCCTTGTAAGGATATATCTCAATAGGGTCAACACAAAGTCTTTCTGATCATTTGAGAGGTCAGTATTGTCATTTAACATGTTGGCAGTAACTTCCAGGTCTTTAGTGTGGGGGATGTTACTATACAATGCCTCTGCATCTATGGCGACAAGTATGGTGTTCTGTGGTACAGTCGCATTATGGCTAAATTTTTATAACTCAATCATATCCTTGAGGTACTACAGCAGTTGACTGACAAGGGGGTCTCAAAATCGCATAAACAAATTAATTAGCATTTGATGCGATTGAGTTATGCCAGACACAACTGGGCGGTCTGTGGGGTTGGAGAGACTTTTGTGCACCTTGGGCAGGGCATAAAAAGAAGGAAGGGTTGGATAGGGTATCATACTCCATAGTTAATTTGTCTTGGGTGCCCTGATGATAGGCATTCATGATAATAGAATGGAGTTCATTTTTGAATAGATCAATGAAAGTATTTTGTTATGGGTGAGTAGCATGATGATGATAATATCTTTATTCTTTTTAAGGTTCCATAGAGCCTGTATTCGTTTGTTAGTAAGGTTCCTAGGTAGATCAAGTGTGTCAAAGTCAAACATGTAGGATTTCTTATTCTGCCCATTTCAAGTGGTCCCAGCTTAGTAAAAAAAGACACAACATCCTGCATCCTGGGTTGATAGATTCTGAGCCTGTTGCCACTGGAGAAAGATGAGAAAATACAGATATCATCAACTTAAGTGGAAGACTCAAGAAAAAGTGTTAGAAAAAATACAGTTTTTACTCTTTTTAAAATACAGGAGGAAAGCCTAAAGGGTTAAGGAGGCACCTCAATTTCTGTTATTCTGCTTCAAGCCCGGCTTCATTTGATTAGTTGCTGACTTTCCCTTTTTTTATAAAAAGGAATAAACAGCTGCTTGCAAAAAAAAAGCATGGATACTTACCTGTCAATATGACTATAGGTACTGCTTTATTGTAGGTTTGGTTTGCAGAATTTAAATATTGCACCTGGATTTTATATGCTGATTTTATATTTATTAAAGAAATCAGAGCCACCATAACCCTGGTGGGTTATGGTACCATTTATGATGAAAGACATGTGGATTGCATAACACTACAATGCATAGTAACACATTACTGTCATTCGACTTGTGTGGCCATGTTTGCATTGGTAGTCCTTTCAAAATAAAGG
The DNA here is from genome assembly GCF_032062135.1 of Pyxicephalus adspersus. NCBI lineage: Eukaryota > Metazoa > Chordata > Amphibia > Anura > Pyxicephalidae > Pyxicephalus > Pyxicephalus adspersus. Next base: position 3,626 of record NW_027317420.1, on the reverse strand, counting down.
CCTGGAGTGACTGAGGGTAGGCATGACCAGGGGCCAGGATAGGTGAAAATTATGAGGTCAGGAATGGGCTTGGAGGGGAAAATTGGGGGGAATTGTTAAAAGATAGGTCAGAGAGGTGAGGAGCTTCCCTCTTGCCCACCCTTGTAGTAAGGGTGAGTAAGTTTGTTAGAAGGGGCAGTTGATGCAGCCCACGATAATGAACTTCATTTATTTCTATAAATATTTCTATAAATATAGATAGGCTGCCTAAGGGCAGGCTTTCTCAACCTAAAATATCCATGCTTGCACCAATTGGTTCTGGTCCTCTCTCCTAATCTCCACTACCACAAATCTGAACAATCTTGAAGTGGTAATTATATCATGCTGGAGTTTCTCCTTACCATTTGGGCCTTCTTTTGGCTTTCTGTGTGTAATCTAAGCAGCTGATATCTCCTATTTAGGCGACTTTTGAACCCTTGTTACTTATTCCTGAGGAAGCAAATTGCGTCTGATAACTTATTTTTCTGAAGATTTCTTCTCTTGAAAACTACCTTTTTTGCAATAATTACAAACAGTCTAAAACTATCCTTGCAAATGTTTTGTTTTTATAACTGTATTTGAAATATTGTTTTATTATTTTAAATAGGTAATCAGCTTTGTGTGTGCCTCTGGCCCCTCTGAAAGGGCTATGGATGTGGCATTAAGACCTTTAGCTACAGCGCATGCAAAGCGGCTAAGTTCCCTCTGATTATATACAGCCAGCCCTGGGGACTCCTACAAGGGATACAGCCAGGGTGACATATTCAGTTTTTGATGATAATTCAACATGTGGATCACATGTAGAATCTACTGGGATGCTAGACCTCTTAGTGTGTACAACCTGAGGTAGTCCTGGAAACATCATGGAACAAGACAAAACTTAGTCTTGATAAAGTATAGGGCCCACCAGTGATGTTAGCTGGCATGTTGGGAAAGGTAGTGTTACCACATGAGAACAGCCACCCGGTGAGCAGCTTTACATGTTTATGGAGGCTAGGTGAAATCTATGTAGAATTACATTTCATTGTGTTATGTACACTCATTCCGATTACATAGTTTATATTTGTGAGTGCTAGAATTCAAGACGGAGTTAGATTTCTGAATCATCACCTGGTTGCACCTAGGAATAAGTGGTTTATCACAGGTCATTATGTAGCATACTCATGTGTTATCATAGAGACCATTTTCGCCTGTTCTTTGTCAAAGAACTTTTTACAGAAGTAATAGGGATTTAATAGTGCCCGTATATCATTTAGATTAACAGCAGAATCATTGTAGGTACTACTGAAAGCTTCTAATAAAACACGTGCTGGAGTAGATACAGCAAAAAGGCAAGATGTGAGTATATCCTCAGTGCCATGCATTTCAGATAAACAAAAATGTGAGTAATTAAACATCTGTGTTGCAATATGTATCCATTGATTAGTGTCCAAATTTGTCAAATCAAGATTCTCAAAAGCATCCCTCTTAGTCCGGTTGTGTCCCGGGATACTACACACAGGTAGTAGTAGATCAGACAATGAGAAAGATGACTGTCATTGCTCCAAAGAAGCACAAGATTTGTTTCCATGACCAGTGATGTAACATTTTTACTGTGTTCTTTCCTGGTTTGCCTTCTCCGGTGTTGAGGGTATGAAGACAGCTTCAGGGGCTCTCTTTAGTCTTGATGCGTGGATCCAGGCAGGAGAATGATCAGTGAGGTCACTGCTTGTACAACCACTGAGGGTCCAAAAGGAGGTGTCAGCTTTCTGTGTCTGTGTAGTTCCTGGACTAAGACGCGGTCTCCTGGCTTGAATGGGTGTGTTGGTTCCTGTGAAGGAAGAGAAAAGGTAGAAGATACATCACCAAGATTGCTGTTCCATATCCTTAGTAATTGCTTCAAGTCTCCTGGCAATAAGACCCATGGTTTATCAGTCCAAGATGTTAGAAATGGTCTTCCCATAAAAATTTCAAAGGGAGACAACTTTAAGGGGACATACCAATTTTCAGCAAGACTGCTGGTAAAAATTGTTTCCAATTCTTTAAGGTCCCCTTTGCTACCTTTCTCAATTTGTCTTTTATTGTCCTGTTCATTCTCTACCACACCTGCACTCTGTGCTTGATAAGGAATGTGAAATTTCCAATTGATATTCATTAATTTTACTATGCATTGTAATATTTTAGAAACAAATTGTCACAGATCCTCGCAAGTCCAGGGGATCTGTACCTTCTTCAAGCTCTTACCTTGCACTCCCCTGCTGCCAGCACCAACACTGCTTCAGGATCCAAGCCTCTGCTAAATTCCTGGTCCAGGTCATGTGACTCTCAATCAGCTGCTCCTTTACAGCAGATGGAGCGCGTCTGTTCCGCAGACGCGCTCCATCTGCTGGCAGTATGTGAACAACATCTGAGAATGTCTCTTCACCAGCACTCCTTCTTTTGGTGGGTTAGGAGTCTGCGGCTCACATGACTCATATCATCACAGGATATCCACTTTTTTAGAAGTGGCTGGGATGAAGACCAGAGACAATGAAGAAGGGAGTGTGGAAGGCAATAGCCTTATTCATGAAGCATCAGGAGTCTCTTGTGTTCAGTGAAGCAAAGTTTCTTTATTCATGCATGGAGATTCTCACAATCAGTTAACACGTGCTCAGGGCACACTGAAGGAGAAGTCTGACATTCAGCATAGAAACTCCCATATTTATACAGAACAAAACATATAGTATTGTATAGTAATGTTACACATCAGCAAACATGTTTAATATTACATGTCAGCACTGCAGTTTTATTGCTTCCTTTAGCCTTGTGCTTTGTTCCTCTTCCATAACATGATAAACTGTCCAGCTGCATGCTGTTTTCTTTAAGATAACATGTTCCCATCACTCTGTGGCCTTACTTAATTAATTGCAGGCCATGATTAGGCCATGATGTTCTTCTCTTTTCTAAGAGCCCAAGGTCCTTTTCTATAAGCAAGGGGTAAGCAGATTTTTGATAATTATTCAGTATACTGCAAGAACGAGTATATAGATTTTTACTTTTAACAGGAGTCAGACCTGTGTATGCGCTGGCATGAATTTTGTTGGCAAGTTCAGCACACGACAGGAGTTCCTTTTGGCTCTGCTCCCAGGTTTCCGCTGTTCCTGACTATTTGTGTACCGACCTTGGCTTGTTTCCTGACTATTCCTGATTGCTGCCTGGCCTGACCTTTTGCTTGTCTGACCATTCTCTGGCTCTCGCTTTGGCACCACACTTCATTCCTGCTAATTAACAGTCACCTGCCTTGGCGGGCACAGGGGCTGCAACCTGGCAGCAGCTTGCCACACAACATCCTCACTTCTAGAGGCTCTGGAGAAGACCGAGCTGTTGCTTAGACTCTGTGCCCTGTGCACCTCTCCACCTACTGGGCTAGTGACACAGAAGGTCCACCATTCTGCCCTGTAGAGCTGTGACACAAATGCTAGACCATTGTCAGAGCTTATAGTTACTGGACAACCCCACCTAGGGATTTTTTTTTGCAAAAAATCTTTGCCACCGTCCTAGCATCCTCTCTTCTTGTAATGAAAGCTTCTGACCATTTGCTAAACTTACCTACAATCACAAGTACATATTCCCCTCTCTGGTCTGTGGCA
>NW_027317419.1:0-14999 GCF_032062135.1 Pyxicephalus adspersus | reverse complement strand
ATTAATAGTCCCACAGGGTCATGGTGTGTCCTGTAGCTTCTCAGCGGATTGTAAGACACATGTCGTGTATGCTGGTAACTCTAAACAGCTGCAGCTAGAACAAATAAGATGGCTATAAAGGAGAAGATAGCTCAACAAGAGGAAGAGAAATTTTTGTCTTAAACAATTATTGTCTGACACAATAGTGAATGCCCTGTAATAAAAGCACATAGAGGGTGAGATAAGTACACCCACCAGATTCACCAGAGCACTCTGCAAGTGATAAAGGACTTTACTAGTCTAGGTTGTACTAGGTTACATCCCCCAGACTCGCCTATAAACATGAAGGTAGACCAGGGATTGCAGCTGGTGCAAGATCTGCATAAGTGATAGGACTAAATTTATCCTCGCTGTTCTCCAGTTCTATCTTGGTACTTGCAGAATAGGGCAAACATTGGGCAGACCCACACATGGCTTGGTCGGCACGCAAGGCCGAATTCTGGCAAGTGATGAGCTTGTCCATCAGGGGAGACTATGTTTTGTTGACATCTACAGCCCAGTATCGAATTGCAAATTGTAACAGTGAATATGAAATGATAATATCACCATAGTTTTACAGGAAGAAATAATACCTTGACCATAGTCCCTCAAACATTGCACATAGCACAATACCACTGAATGATGTAGCAGTATCACTAAGTACTTTGTGGTATTTTTTTTTTAATTGCTAAGCTACATATGGAATTTTAGCTTTTTACTCTAGTTCTACTTTACGTTTTTTTTGTAATCTAGGCGCTGTAGTTACTCTAGGTTAGTGTGGAGATCCCAAAAGTACAGGCAACTGCTATAGAAGGAAGTGTCTGCACCCATGTCACCCTCTGATAGGAATCTCAGAATCTAGAAATGACTTAAAAATAGGCAAATATCTCCCTTCCCCTTGTTGACATATCTTCTCCTTTAGCCATAATATTTGTTCTAGTTACAGCTGTTTAGAGTTATCAGCATACAGGGCCCGTACCCTACAATCTGCTGAGAAGCTACAGAGCACACTATGACCATGTAGGAATTCTAATTCTAATAATGTTCTGTTTCAAAGATAATATTTATGTTTCACACTAATGAACATGATTTTTTTAATTTATTTTCATGATGGTCTTAAAACTCAACTTCAGTGTCAGCAGTTAAATGTAAAAGTAGTAAGGTTTACGTTGGGTTTTACACTAAATTAAAATTATGCAGAAGGGGCCATATGATCCAGAGCAAGGCTTAGATGATGGGATAGATAGATAGATAGATAGATAGATAGATAGATAGATAGATAGATAGATAGATAGATTAGATTAGATATAACTGGCTTTGAAGAACTACAGCAGACCAGTGGAATGTGTTGTACATTTGGTGTGTATGTGATGACTTTTCATTGTGATTTTTGCCTGTAGGTGATACGTCGTTTTTTCCTCTGTGATCATCCACCTGTCGTAGGAAGCAAATGAAATTCCACATTTGTTGTCAGCATGTGTTTGCAGGATTGCAGATGGAAAAAGCACAAGAGTTCTGTGCTAAAGCTGAAAAATTGGCCTCCTACCATTCTTATCCTCTATCATATTTAAGGCATTTCTTTTATCAACTGCAAACCACAAAGACATTTGAAGAATTGGTGTGGAAATCATTTCGTTGTTTAATATTTCTGAATCTTGCAAACTTTATACCTTTACAAATATAAAATAAATTTATTCTGAAGTTGTCAAGCACAAAAAAACATGTTTACTGTAAATCCTCTAATAAACAATGTCCAAACTGAATGGTTAAGAGGACTATGTCTATCACCATGTCTACTTTAAAGCGGAACTAAACCAAATTCCTATTTGTTGTACAGCTCTGCGTAATATGTTGGCACTATATAAATCCTGTTGAATATTAAAAATAGTTTTACTCACCTACCTTATTCCATTGTGGGTGCCGCCATCTTCTTCCTTCTTTCCTTCATTGTTCCGATCCTCAACCATCTTGATTTGCCAGGCTAGGATGACATAACTTCTTGCAGCCACAAGGAAGCAGTGACGGGACAGGATATCCCCAGTATGTGCAGCTCAGCATATTTGACAATTTAGGGGGAGTGATCAGACAGGTAAGAATGCTTATTGCAGAAGGAATATCTCCTGTCCCATTCTGCCATAAAGCCCTGCCTGATATCATTTTTTTTTAAGTAGAAAGTATCAAGTATTGTAGTTTTTCTTGTATGGTAAACAGATTGCCTAGAAATTCACTGTTCAATTCTTAGGAGATGTTTCGGTCTAAGTCTACATTGTTGTTACAATACTCTACTCATTGTTGTTACCTTGACTGGCCCAGAAATCGGGGATGGTTACTTTTTTGTATTGGCTATTGGTGTTGTGCTATATTTGCACACACCTATGAAACTCTGAACCTTTAATAAAGGTAATAAAGGTAAAAATTTTAGTTTAGGGTTGCTTTAAGCGTCATATAGAATTCAAATAAATGTCAAATGATTGTGATCATGTCCAGTGACAAATGAATGACTACTGCACTCTACACACGGCACCTTCATTTCTAGGGAGAGGGGAGGGGGAAGATGAACAGATGAGCGACAACCCATTCAAAAGCACAGATACCATTCCTCAAGAGGACATTCCTCATTGGTCATTCATTAATCCACCACTGCGGATTCATGAACAACATTGGGGGACAGTTGTACATGTGTCAGATTTTCAGCTAAAATGAGCACTACTGTTCATCATCGGCAACAATAATCTGATTATCATTATCTATCATTTTGACACCAAAAATCCTATATCATTATTATCTGAAACAGGAACTTTTTTTCTTAAAAAATCTTTGTGGACTTTTTCTTTGAACCAGTTGGCTTTATATTGTCCTTAGGTAATCCAAATGTTCGCTTGTGATTCTTTGAAAGCCATTGACTTTAACAAAATGTAATACTGATACCATCCCCATTCAAATTTTTTTTCTAAAGCATTATTTTAAATACATACTTCAAATGTCAAGCTCGCTGTTCTAGCATTTGGCAGTCACGTAGAGGTACTGGCCACTGATTTGTCTCGTCAGTGGACAAAAGCTGAGGTCACTTTCCAGATTCCATGATGGCAATCTCATCCTTCTGTCAAGAAGGGAAATTACCTAAATGCCAGAGATTTATCATAGCCTAAATAACAGTAATTTCAAAGTTGTATTTCCATGAGAAATAATTTAGGTTAAAATCTAAAGGAAAAAAAAATCTAATTGAAAGGAGCTGTAGTTGTAAATCACAATTGATGATCAGGACTAAATTGAAATATTGTTCACAATATAAAGGCTCACACAGAGCGATGTTATTTTGACTATAAGGATCTGATGTTTTGGGACAGATTAGTGATTACCTATGTTATTGTAAGGCAGCTTGTCATGTCAAATCATAATATTGTGCTCATATTTACCTGTTTTCTGGAAAATTGGGGACACAACATTTTTTATATAATGCATATTTGGGTAAGGCCAGTCTTGCTCTTACTCACATGCAGGTTTATGACTGGCAGCCTATTTATTCTTCTTTATTCTTCTTTAGCATACAGAGGATGCAGACTTACATTTCACTGAAACGACTCTTCGGTAGCTGTAGGCAATGTTAATAGTGCATTTGAAGAGCATTATAAAAGGCAAATTACTTCTGAAAAGCCTTCGTAACTGCAACGGTCTCTGACCTAAAAGCATGCAAAAGGTTTTATCAAGAACTATTGTCAATAATGTTTAAGAAATAGGAGTATCTTAAGATACTCAGACTGACATTGAATTCCACAGTGCTCAATGCCTTGTTACTTGAGAACTTTCTGCAGTTTCTTTATTAATAACAGAAGCCCTTTTGACCTAGAGGTGTCCCTATACATTGTTCTTGGGGCTCCAGGTCCTGGGAACCCAGCCCTTCACAAAAATACCACCTGTCACAGCAATAACCCACTATTTTTTTTTTCTTTAAACTGAGCTGACCATACTCATTTTAAACCCTCCAAAGCCCTTGTCAAACCAATTTATGAAATACACTCACCTGCCTACTCATTTACAACATTACCCGCACCCAGCCCATGTCTTTGATAAAAGATATTCCCGAATATATATTGTGAAGTCATAACAATTTAAAACTTTGAAATGAGGATGGAGGCGTCTGGCAGAAGTTTATAAGTTCTGACTGGTGTTCTGACTACACAGTCAAGTATGGCCATTTGCAATACACTAAAGAAATTCTGGTTGTAACTTTAAACAAGAATTTACCAGAACTAGTAGACATTGAGCAAGCCTCAACAAAACTAAAGCATCCTGTATGAATGCTGAAGTCTGATATGTGTCTGATAAAAACTAGTAACAGCAAATATCCCCATTTCAAATTTATTTCCAAAACTCAATCCAACCGATATGATGAACACTGAGCCAGAACATCGCAGTGATGAGCCTTTACCCAATTAGACATACAAGTGTCTTGTATCCAACCCCTAAATGGCCAATTGACAGTGTGTCATATTTAAAGTGTAGAGCCTAGAGAGCTTTTATTATCAATAGTTTATTCTATACTAAGACTGGTATTGAGACTGTTGGCAAGTTTCCAGCGTCGGGATCTCTAAGAGACCATCTTCCAGTCACTGTCCCTACTTTGCTGCTCTGCTAAAGGTAGATGCTGGGAATTGTGAATGGAGTATTTTTAAAAGTGTAGTACACAGCAACACATAGAAATGCTGCAGTGCGTTGACAAGGTATGTTAGGGGTAGCAAAAAAAACAAACCCAGCACACCAACCTATATCATGTCAATTGTGTTAACACACATATTTCTCAACTGAAACATGCATATTAACACAAGGCACTAATGAGAACAAGAAAAGACCATTATGAAAATATGTGTTTAATCAAGACTGTAGTACTTCACAGCCAAAGTGTTAACATATGCTTGAGTGGATGTGACAAACACAGAGGGTCTGATTTTTTAAAGCTCCCCAAGGCTGGCGAGGATACACTGGGTGATCCAGCAAACCTGGAATGAATCTGGTCCAGAATTAAAAATATTTGCTAACAAAATAGCAAATGACTTTTTGAAAATCAAATCCAGGTTTGCTGAATCACCCAGCTTCACTGATAAATTTGTATCCCCTCCAGCCATGGAGAGCTTTAATAAATCTGTCATAAGTGACTAACCTGACATTTCTGAACCAGTTCTTAAGGGATTGAACTCTATGCAACTCCCCATTGCTGGCAACTGGCCTGCCAATCGAACATTTCCATGGCAGCACATACATTTGACAGCTGGCGCCAGTGAGTGGTACAAGTTCCGCTCACTGCTGTCCCTATTAATTCCCTATAGGATTGCTGCAGGGAGATGCTACCATGTAGCTTCATACGTGTGGCAGCGGTTCTTGGTTTAAGGAAGCAGTAAACACATCACAACCTCACCACAAGTGTAAACCTAGTCTGTGTTGACTCTGAAGCTCCAGTAAGTTCCATGCATTGTTTGTGCATATTATTAGAAGACTGGCTACAGGTTAACACATATTAGTTTGGATTTTTAGACCAATATTAAAAATATGCATAATGTTTGCTTTAACAACTTGCTGTTTAGAAGCTTTAAATGCAGGCTTCTGTGTAATTTTCTTCCCGTTTTTACAATTTACCTACATAGCTGCAACTCAAGGAATAAGAAAAATGAATTGTAGAAGCCTAATCCACAAAATGCATAAGGAGTAACAAGAATTACCAAAACATAGGTAGAACTAATTACTATTAGGAAGTGCAAAACATTTCTGTGTAATGATGAACAAAGCCCTAGAAAACAAAGGTATTTGCTCAAACTAACAGTGAAAATAGCAAACTAATGCAATTAGTTTGCAGGGAAATCTGCTAATTGATAGCAAGCTATTAGCCTGTCATAATTCACAGTACATCTAATTGAAGGGTATGTCACCCATGTGTTCTACTACTGAGCAATTTATTTTGTAGAACTGCTTTGTAACAGGCAGTGGATAATAAGGGTACCTGGTCTTTATCTTTGTGGTAATGAAGCATTAAATATGAGATTCATTTGTAAAGCATTCTTAAAGGACGCATTTGCCCATACTGTAGACATCAAAGTATTTACATATTAGTACACCCACCAGATTCACCAGAGCACTCTGCAAGTGATAAAGGACTTTACTAGTCTAGGTTGTACTAGGTTACATCCCCCAGACTCGCCTATAAACATGAAGGTAGACCAGGGATTGCAGCTGGTGCAAGATCTGCATAAGTGATAGGACTAAATTTATCCTCGCTGTTCTCCAATTCTATCTTGGTACTTGCAGAATAGGGCAAACATTGGGCAGACCCACACATGGCTTGGTCGGCACGCAAGGCCGAATTCTGGCAAGTGATGAGCTTGTCCATCAGGGGAGACTATGTTTTGTTGACATCTACAGCCCAGTATCGAATTGCAAATTGTAACAGTGAATATGAAATGATAATATCACCATAGTTTTACAGGAAGAAATAATACCTTGACCATAGTCCCTCAAACATTGCACATAGCACAATACCACTGAATGATGTAGCAGTATCACTAAGTACTTTGTGGTATTTTTTTTTTAATTGCTAAGCTACATATGGAATTTTAGCTTTTTACTCTAGTTCTACTTTACGTTTTTTTTGTAATCTAGGCGCTGTAGTTACTCTAGGTTAGTGTGGAGATCCCAAAAGTACAGGCAACTGCTATAGAAGGAAGTGTCTGCACCCATGTCACCCTCTGATAGGAATCTCAGAATCTAGAAATGACTTAAAAATAGGCAAATATCTCCCTTCCCCTTGTTGACATATCTTCTCCTTTAGCCATAATATTTGTTCTAGTTACAGCTGTTTAGAGTTATCAGCATACAGGGCCCGTACCCTACAATCTGCTGAGAAGCTACAGAGCACACTATGACCATGTAGGAATTCTAATTCTAATAATGTTCTGTTTCAAAGATAATATTTATGTTTCACACTAATGAACATGATTTTTTTAATTTATTTTCATGATGGTCTTAAAACTCAACTTCAGTGTCAGCAGTTAAATGTAAAAGTAGTAAGGTTTACGTTGGGTTTTACACTAAATTAAAATTATGCAGAAGGGGCCATATGATCCAGAGCAAGGCTTAGATGATGGGATAGATAGATAGATAGATAGATAGATAGATAGATAGATAGATAGATAGATAGATAGATTAGATTAGATATAACTGGCTTTGAAGAACTACAGCAGACCAGTGGAATGTGTTGTACATTTGGTGTGTATGTGATGACTTTTCATTGTGATTTTTGCCTGTAGGTGATACGTCGTTCTTTCCTCTGTGATCATCCACCTGTCGTAGGAAGCAAATGAAATTCCACATTTGTTGTCAGCATGTGTTTGCAGGATTGCAGATGGAAAAAGCACAAGAGTTCTGTGCTAAAGCTGAAAAATTGGCCTCCTACCATTCTTATCCTCTATCATATTTAAGGCATTTCTTTTATCAACTGCAAACCACAAAGACATTTGAAGAATTGGTGTGGAAATCATTTCGTTGTTTAATATTTCTGAATCTTGCAAACTTTATACCTTTACAAATATAAAATAAATTTATTCTGAAGTTGTCAAGCACAAAAAAACATGTTTACTGTAAATCCTCTAATAAACAATGTCCAAACTGAATGGTTAAGAGGACTATGTCTATCACCATGTCTACTTTAAAGCGGAACTAAACCAAATTCCTATTTGTTGTACAGCTCTGCGTAATATGTTGGCACTATATAAATCCTGTTGAATATTAAAAATAGTTTTACTCACCTACCTTATTCCATTGTGGGTGCCGCCATCTTCTTCCTTCTTTCCTTCATTGTTCCGATCCTCAACCATCTTGATTTGCCAGGCTAGGATGACATAACTTCTTGCAGCCACAAGGAAGCAGTGACGGGACAGGATATCCCCAGTATGTGCAGCTCAGCATATTTGACAATTTAGGGGGAGTGATCAGACAGGTAAGAATGCTTATTGCAGAAGGAATATCTCCTGTCCCATTCTGCCATAAAGCCCTGCCTGATATCATTTTTTTTTAAGTAGAAAGTATCAAGTATTGTAGTTTTTCTTGTATGGTAAACAGATTGCCTAGAAATTCACTGTTCAATTCTTAGGAGATGTTTCGGTCTAAGTCTACATTGTTGTTACAATACTCTACTCATTGTTGTTACCTTGACTGGCCCAGAAATCGGGGATGGTTACTTTTTTGTATTGGCTATTGGTGTTGTGCTATATTTGCACACACCTATGAAACTCTGAACCTTTAATAAAGGTAATAAAGGTAAAAATTTTAGTTTAGGGTTGCTTTAAGCGTCATATAGAATTCAAATAAATGTCAAATGATTGTGATCATGTCCAGTGACAGATGAATGACTACTGCACTCTACACACGGCACCTTCATTTCTAGGGAGAGGGGAGGGGGAAGATGAACAGATGAGCGACAACCCATTCAAAAGCACAGATACCATTCCTCAAGAGGACATTCCTCATTGGTCATTCATTAATCCACCACTGCGGATTCATGAACAACATTGGGGGACAGTTGTACATGTGTCAGATTTTCAGCTAAAATGAGCACTACTGTTCATCATCGGCAACAATAATCTGATTATCATTATCTATCATTTTGACACCAAAAATCCTATATCATTATTATCTGAAACAGGAACTTTTTTTCTTAAAAAATCTTTGTGGACTTTTTCTTTGAACCAGTTGGCTTTATATTGTCCTTAGGTAATCCAAATGTTCGCTTGTGATTCTTTGAAAGCCATTGACTTTAACAAAATGTAATACTGATACCATCCCCATTCAAATTTTTTTTCTAAAGCATTATTTTAAATACATACTTCAAATGTCAAGCTCGCTGTTCTAGCATTTGGCAGTCACGTAGAGGTACTGGCCACTGATTTGTCTCGTCAGTGGACAAAAGCTGAGGTCACTTTCCAGATTCCATGATGGCAATCTCATCCTTCTGTCAAGAAGGGAAATTACCTAAATGCCAGAGATTTATCATAGCCTAAATAACAGTAATTTCAAAGTTGTATTTCCATGAGAAATAATTTAGGTTAAAATCTAAAGGAAAAAAAAATCTAATTGAAAGGAGCTGTAGCTGTAAATCACAATTGATGATCAGGACTAAATTGAAATATTGTTCACAATATAAAGGCTCACACAGAGCGATGTTATTTTGACTATAAGGATCTGATGTTTTGGGACAGATTAGTGATTACCTATGTTATTGTAAGGCAGCTTGTCATATCAAATCATAATATTGTGCTCATATTTACCTGTTTTCTGGAAAATTGGGGACACAACATTTTTTATATAATGCATATTTGGGTAAGGCCAGTCTTGCTCTTACTCACATGCAGGTTTATGACTGGCAGCCTATTTATTCTTCTTTATTCTTCTTTAGCATACAGAGGATGAAGACTTACATTTCACTGAAACGACTCTTCGGTAGCTGTAGGCAATGTTAATAGTGCATTTGAAGAGCATTATAAAAGGCAAATTACTTCTGAAAAGCCTTCGTAACTGCAACGGTCTCTGACCTAAAAGCATGCAAAAGGTTTTATCAAGAACTATTGTCAATAATGTTTAAGAAATAGGAGTATCTTAAGATACTCAGACTGACATTGAATTCCACAGTGCTCAATGCCTTGTTACTTGAGAACTTTCTGCAGTTTCTTTATTAATAACAGAAGCCCTTTTGACCTAGAGGTGTCCCTATACATTGTTCTTGGGGCTCCAGGTCCTGGGAACCCAGCCCTTCACAAAAATACCACCTGTCACAGCAATAACCCACTATTTTTTTTTTCTTTAAACTGAGCTGACCATACTCATTTTAAACCCTCCAAAGCCCTTGTCAAACCAATTTATGAAATACACTCACCTGCCTACTCATTTACAACATTACCCGCACCCAGCCCATGTCTTTGATAAAAGATATTCCCGAATATATATTGTGAAGTCATAACAATTTAAAACTTTGAAATGAGGATGGAGGCGTCTGGCAGAAGTTTATAAGTTCTGACTGGTGTTCTGACTACACAGTCAAGTATGGCCATTTGCAATACACTAAAGAAATTCTGGTTGTAACTTTAAACAAGAGTTTACCAGAACTAGTAGACATTGAGCAAGCCTCAACAAAACTAAAGCATCCTGTATGAATGCTGAAGTCTGATATGTGTCTGATAAAAACTAGTAACAGCAAATATCCCCATTTCAAATTTATTTCCAAAACTCAATCCAACCGATATGATGAACACTGAGCCAGAACATCGCAGTGATGATCCTTTACCCAATTAGACATATAAGTGTCTTGTATCCAACCCCTAAATGGCCAATTGACAGTGTGTCATATTTAAAGTGTAGAGCCTAGAGAGCTTTTATTATCAATAGTTTATTCTATACTAAGACTGGTATTGAGACTGTTGGCAAGTTTCCAGCGTCGGGATCTCTAAGAGACCATCTTCCAGTCACTGTCCCTACTTTGCTGCTCTGCTAAAGGTAGATGCTGGGAATTGTGAATGGAGTATTTTTAAAAGTGTAGTACACAGCAACACATAGAAATGCTGCAGTGCGTTGACAAGGTATGTTAGGGGTAGCAAAAAAAACAAACCCAGCACACCAACCTATATCATGTCAATTGTGTTAACACACATATTTCTCAACTGAAACATGCATATTAACACAAGGCACTAATGAGAACAAGAAAAGACCATTATGAAAATATGTGTTTAATCAAGACTGTAGTACTTCACAGCCAAAGTGTTAACATATGCTTGAGTGGATGTGACAAACACAGAGGGTCTGATTTTTTAAAGCTCCCCAAGGCTGGCGAGGATACACTGGGTGATCCAGCAAACCTGGAATGAATCTGGTCCAGAATTAAAAATATTTGCTAACAAAATAGCAAATTACTTTTTGAAAATCAAGTCCAGGTTTGCTGAATCACCCAGCTTCACTGATAAATTTGTATCCCCTCCAGCCATGGAGAGCTTTAATAAATCTGTCATAAGTGACTAACCTGACATTTCTGAACCAGTTCTTAAGGGATTGAACTCTATGCAACTCCCCATTGCTGGCAACTGGCCTGCCAATCGAACATTTCCATGGCAGCACATACATTTGACAGCTGGCGCCAGTGAGTGGTACAAGTTCCGCTCACTGCTGTCCCTATTAATTCCCTATAGGATTGCTGCAGGGAGATGCTACCATGTAGCTTCATACGTGTGGCAGCGGTTCTTGGTTTAAGGAAGCAGTAAACACATCACAACCTCACCACAAGTGTAAACCTAGTCTGTGTTGACTCTGAAGCTCCAGTAAGCTCCATGCATTGTTTGTGCATATTATTAGAAGACTGGCTACAGGTTAACACATATTAGTTTGGATTTTTAGACCAATATTAAAAATATGCATAATGTTTGCTTTAACAACTTGCTGTTTAGAAGCTTTAAATGCAGGCTTCTGTGTAATTTTCTTCCAGTTTTTACAATTTAACTACATAGCTGCAACTCAAGGAATAAGAAAAATGAATTGTAGAAGCCTAATCCACAAAATGCATAAGGAGTAACAAGAATTACCAAAACATAGGTAGAACTAATTACTATTAGGAAGTGCAAAACATTTCTGTGTAATGATGAACAAAGCCCTAGATTTTTGTTTGCAGGGAAATCTGCAAACAAAGCCCAATTAGTTTGCAGGGAAATCTGCTAATTGATAGCAAGCTATTAGCCTGTCATAATTCACAGTACATCTAATTGAAGGGTATGTCACTCGTGTGCTCTTTACTACTGAGCAACTTATTTTGTAGAACTGCTTTGTAACAGGCAGTGGATAATAAGGGTACCTGGTCTTTATCTTTGTGGTAATGAAGCATTAAATATGAGATTCATTTGTAAAGCATTCTTAAAGGACGCATTTGCCCATACTGTAGACATCAAAGTATTTACATATTTTTAACTAGCTGTAAAAACGCATTTTAAAACGCCATCCCTAACTTACCTAGCTGTTCAAAATGTGTTTTTTACAGTTTTTTACATTAATAGATTGCAACATAAACTGTAGATTGCTGGCTTTAGTTAGTTTCTAACAGCTTAGAAACACCTGCTTTATTTACATTAGAAGAATGTCCGTCTGCCAAGATTCTGCTTTCTTAAAAATACCACAGTGCCACTGTGTGCTGAACTTGCAAATTCATTTCTTCTCAATGCTTATGGATATCAGTAGCTAATGATATATGCAAATCTCAACATGCTGCAAAAAACTGAGCTTCACTGGCTTGTCCATTACTAGTGTACTTGTTGGCTACTTGGGGTGTCTAACTCATTGAAGGACCAATAAAAAAGCCCAGGACAAAAAAAGGGTTGAGATAAAGACATGGTTATGGTAAGAATTACAGTGTGATTTGGTTGCCCCTTTTCTCATGTGAACCAAAAGTGTCAGCATTCCCATGTTTTCTTTCTAAATGTGCTCTATAGTGGTACATTGCTACATATTAGCTTAACAAGAATGCTATAAATCTCTAGATAGACAAAACTCTGCTTTTTTGGCTTTTAAAATCACATCTTCAGTTTTGTGTGAGAACAGTTTTTCATTCCCACAAATGCTTGCAGATATAATACCCATATCATTGTGTTAAGACTGGTAAAAGCTTATAACTATTAAGAAGGATCAGCATGGGGAAATTAAAATTGTTATGTTTATATTTGATGGGAGAAATAGAACATTAAAATGATGCCCTTAAAATCGGGTAAACATAGCTGAAGCTAACTTTAAGCTATATTTGTGTTTGACATTTACTTAGCCTGTGGTACAGCAGATGCACGTGTACTGCAATGCTTCAGTTTGACGGATGCTCAGTAAACTCTTGACAATCTTGTTTTGTCTCTGGGCTTTCATAATTAGACTCTGCTGTATATTTATTTGCTTCCTAATTATGTTTTCATAGAGGTATTTGTTTAGCAGTGTTTCTCTATGTTCTAAGCATTTACTCGATATTTACATTGCATAAAAAAAAACCGTTGTGCATAGATCATCTCACATTCATAATTTGCATACGGACAACATAGCATTTTCCAACCAGTGTGCTTTCTTTAGTTAGTTGATCTGATCAGATCAGATATCAGTTGGTTATCTTGGAACCTCTTTTGCTTACTATTGTCATCTAAGAGGCATTATTTTCAAACATACCCACTATGGACTGCTTGCTGCCTCCCTCATACAAAAATGCATTTGTCATTCCTAAGATGTGCCTCTCGGCCACTAATCCAAAAGAACCACAGTGTGGAAGTATCACACCACAGATCTCAGGGATCAGGCTCACTCAGTGCACGTATGAACAGCTTTCTGTCTGTAGTAAATAACATAGAACTTAGGTTAAGGGGTCATTCTTCCTAAAGCGTAACTAAATTTAAAAAACCCAAAAACTCATCATTACTTAAGCAGATCTCTGTGGGGGTTTCCCGGATTGGGTCCTACGTCATCCTGTTATCGTAGTTTATCCTGGCATGGAGGAAGCAGCGAGCACCGTAATCTACTTTCTTCTTCTTCCTGCATTTGCCCCAATCTTGCACTGCGCGGACATGAGACCAGGTGACTTACCCTGCAGTAAATGGGAAAGAAAGAATGCCGATCCCACTGCACAGTCAGAAGCCTCCTGGGATGTGTGATGTTAGGCTCTGGGCTCCGGGCTCCCATTCTGTCTTTATTCCCTGGGGCGATTAAGGCAGAAAGGGATGGGTTTTTACCCACCCCCCCAAAAAAAGAAGGTAATTTTTACCTTACATAAAAGTGTTGTCTACCACTTTTATGTGAAGTAAAAATTTTAGCTAAGGTCCGCTTTAAATGGAGTATTTCAGTTCTTGGTTGAGCCCTGCGAAGTCTGTCCAATATATCTTGCATCTCCTTGCTGTAATTTTTGATTCTGTTCATATCTAGTTGGAAGTTTTGGGTTTTCCTACCCACTATTAAATGTTCCAGCTTCTCCTGTTCCATTCTTCATGATATATTGTAGATGAAATAAACAGGGCAACTGAGAACTTCTTATAATGGCCCTAGCAAGTGTGCGGATCTCTGCATCAACCTAAGCATAAAGATCTCCATTGTCTCCAAAAAATGTAAACGTTGTTGTTTGAGCTTTACAGTAGCTTCCAAAAATGTTATGTACGTTTATGTACCTGGAACCTTTTAAGTGACCCCATGGCCGGGGTATGAATATTTAATTACTTACACAACAGGAATACTGTAATTGTTGGAGTTCTCTCAGTAGTTCACCCTACTCACCCCTACTAGTAGTGATAGCAGTTTTTCAAACTTCAAAATTGGTGGGGATGTACTGAAGGCGAAGGAGCAAGGAGAGATGCAGGCTTTTTATAATACTTATTTTTTTTGCAAACAGTTGTAACGTATAACCCTTTGTGTAGCCATGCAAGATTCAATTTATATGCATTAGGAACTCAAGACCTACTGCTGCAGTATGTGTAAAAGTAAATGGAACTGGATATTTATTCTAGCCCTTGTTGTGGCCCAGAGACCAAAAGTTTTGTGTTTCCCCAAACCCAAGCAAAACAAGGCACGGTTATGTCTGCAAACCCCACAGTCCTTTGATGTCCACCACAAATTGTATGATACAGAAATGCTTTTTTGGCAGTTTAAATATTTATTTTATAAACAATGTTATGCAGCTCTTATAGCATACAGATAATAAAAGAATTCCATACGTGTGACTGTTGTTTCTGTAGCTCAGATGGAGCACTTGCTCATCTTTTGCAACATGTTAGGATTCATTGTTCTGCGACATCTATTATACAAACATAAAACTACTTTTGCGTGAGCTACTAGAAGAAATCTCAATAATAATGAATAACCTGTGAGGCCTTTAGCAGGCTGTTGTCTTTTATCATATTGCAAGGCGTCTCAGTAAACTAAAAATTACACGCTTTCTGATTTTCGTA
>NW_027317418.1:0-14999 GCF_032062135.1 Pyxicephalus adspersus | reverse complement strand
TCCCCAAGTCATTACCATCAGGGGGTCCCCTTCAATTGAGGCTTGCCAATCCTCCTTATCAGTACACCTAATCGCTGCAATATCTCACGCTGACTAGAAAAGAGTGATAGTCTGCATATTTACACATGGGGAAGTGGAGCAGGTTTGAAGCTAGCGTCTGTGAGACAGATATACATGCACACTTCAAGTTTTTCATAAACTGTTAGAAACTGTAATCCAACATTTAAGTCTTTGTGATCTTTGAGGATCTTATAAGAATACCTCATAACATACCTTAAAAGAATACCTACAACATCTACAGAGGTTACGGATGGCTTTTGAACATGTATAGTTTCCATATTCTAAACATTGCACCTAGGGAAGTGGGGCAGGTTTAGAGCTACCTTCCATATTCTAAACATTGCAGTGAACTTCACATTGAAAATAGCTAGTCTCATAACAAAAGAAAAATGCTAAGAAAATGTATTTGGAAGAAGAGGTACACGACTTTTACCCAAACCCCTCACCCCACTGCTTGGTTTAAAGGCTTGTGTGGAGTGTGTGGGGTGGGTGAATAAATAAAAAATTCAGTTTCTTCATACCCCAGCAGCAGGGACTCTCCTTCTCCACTGACCTGGATTGGGTTTTTGGGCAGGCTCTTGCACCCTTCTATACAACCCAGGACTTCTGTTCTTGCAATGTATGTGAAACAGTGGCATGAAGAGAAGGAAACATGTGGGAGTGAGGAATAAGGTGAGCATTGCTTATGCTTTCCCACCCCCATAACTAAATGAACATTTAACCCATGTAGTGCAGGCTGGACCTTGTAACTTAACTAGTTCTAAAAAGTGATATACAGCACTTTTTCAATTCTCTGTTTGTGCCAACCTTTTATTTCATCTGCTTTTACTATAGACCTGTGCCAGCATCTGATTGATAACGTACCTGTCTTGTACAATTCTTAACAATGAATACATAGTGTGAAGGACTCAGGGACAATAATTCTTTAGGGACCTTTCCCTTACAAAATTAATAATGCTGCATTCCTTCATGGAGCAGACAAGCTGCAATGAGCATTGCTTTGTAACAGCCATCCATTCTTCTTTTCAGTACAGTAATTATCAGGAAGCTGTAGAAATCGACTCCAGTTCCTCACCTCATTAGCAGCTACTTAGAGAGATAGAAATGCACATTTTCTATATGTATGTATCATTATCCGATTTGACACACAGCCAGGAATATCTGTCAATTAAAGCTTTCCAAAATTGTAACCCCTCAGCTCAACAGTGGTTGTCTGTGCAGAAAGGTTGCTTGCTATGTCAGGAATACAGAATAATCATTCTGATGGGAAAAAGATGCCATATAATTTCAAATGATAATATTAGTGGCCTCATGGTAAATATTTCCAGCTAACTAGATCAAGTTAATGCTTTTCTTTCTTCCAGTTATGACAAGCCACATAAATTAAAACAGTTTTTAATTCTTTAGGGAAATATGTAGTGAGTGAAATAAGGAGGCTGCCATATCTAACACACTTTGAATAATAGAATAATACTTCCCTGCTTTGGTACTTGACATAGAACAAGGCAGGGGAAAGGAAAAGTAAAGATAGAAATCCTGCTGTGCATACAGTATTTGTTCTCATTAGTTTGAAATGTTTTTGAGACAAGCAGATATCATTTTCAGAAAAAATAGGCTATAATAATGGGATCCTTCTGGTTCTCTTTTTCTTTTGAAGATCCATAAAAGCTATAAAACTATCTAATAAAAGCTACTATAAGCTAAGGAGCTACAAACATCTATGTACAAAAATGTGCCTGATATGACTGTACATTGAAATTCAGCATTTTGGCATTATACTTACATACTCCTTTATTTGGTGTTCATAGCGTATTAGGTAAATGGATGCTCATCAATGACAACTGGTATAGGTCTCTGTAGGACCACAGAACACCAGCTTCAAATGAGAAAACATCTTGTTCACCTAACTATGGAATCAGAAATTTTCTCCCTAAAAGTCACAGACGTTTTTACTTTCTAGGGCCAAAAGTCAGTGGTCATCTGACTATTACCTCTATGTAATGGTCAGGTACAAAACTTGTTGGTCCCGTTCCAAAACCATGAGCATTAAAATGGAGCTGGCCCTCATTTGCACTTAAAACAGCCAGTGTGGATATGGGCCAAAAAAAGCATTTGTGAGGTCAGGTACTGATACTGGAGAAATGTTTTGGAGTTCTAATTCATACCAAATGTGTATTGTGAGGTTAGGATTACAATTTTGTGTGAGTCAGTTGATTACCTTCACATAAAGCTCACCAAACGTTTACTAACTTTGTGCACAAGATCACAATCATACTGAAATATCAAAGTGCTTTCCCCAAACTGGTGCAAGGTTAAAAGAATCATTTCCCAAAACATCATTATATGCTGTGGCATTAACATAAACTTATACTAGAGACACCTGAACATTGGGATTTGGAGGGGTGTTTACATATTTGCGGCCATTTAGTGTATTTATGAATGTTACATGGACCTTAACGCAACCTTAATCTGTTTGAAACACAGGAAGCACCCAAGTTCCATTGACATTGTTTTCATGCCCTGCACAATCTATTTTTTGTCAGTAAGGTTTTATTTTATGTTTGTCTAGAGCTGATCTTTCATTACATAGTGTTAACATGATTAGCACTATACAAGTATATATTTGAGCAAATTCTAAATAAATGTTAATTTTGTTTATTAAAAAGTTTTAACAACCTCTAATAAGAACAATGGAAACCTTTGCAACTTGATAAGGATTCCAAGATGCTCTTTAGATTTATTTCTCATTATCTTAGAGGAATAATTAGTTTGCTGTTGATTGTAGCCTACATGATAAGGAACAGTGATTAGTACATCTCCTACCTTTTCCATCCATTTCCATTACACAGTGAGAGTACTTTTATGAACTGCAGTTTTTTTTACTTTCTATTTCAGCAGACATCACACAGAAGGATTTCTAATTTTACCTGTTTCATCGTCTGGATCAATAATCAAGACCACTTTGAATGTTTAAATGTTCACTTTCCATTTTTTACATTTACATGTGAAAATGGTTTGGATGCTGGGGGAAAACAGCATGCAGGTTCTTTTTTTCTACCTGGGCAGTAAGAATTAGCCAGCTTGCTGTGCTTCATTGTCTCTAATTGTAAAACCCACTTGGGATACATCATTTGTGTAATAAAGGAGAGTTACCTGAGTTTACTTTAATTGTTTATTGTTTATTTTGTTTCCAAAGTTACAAAATGGGTTGTGGATCCACCACAAACATTCTAAAAACAGTTGAGAAGTTCTTGTAGACTTTAAAAGAAGCTCACATGATCTAGCCATTTATAGTTGCATGTGGAGGCAACCACATCTGTACACCCCCCTATCCTAGGTTATTCTGGGATGATAATTAGTCAGTTGGGCTACATGAGCATGGCACAGGTGTGTCTGTTTAATTCAAAAGCATAATTATTGGGCTCAATACAATTGCACATTACAAACTTTTTTCTATATCTCATGCCTGTAGGCACCTTTGACCATCTTTCTTTGCTACAATATCTTATATTTAAGTAGAAATGCACTTTGGAACTTAAAAAAAACATCCTTACTTGACTTTGTCTTTGGAATATCTTTTGCAATTATATTATTTTAAACTATACAATTTTTAAATGATAAAATTTAACTTTATGTTCAAGTGAGCCTGTGCTTCATTTTATACGCTTAAAAGTAAAAGTCATGGCTCACTGCAGACACTACAAGGTACTTGCTATTTTCCTTAATTAGCCAGAAAAGCATCTTCTGTTCTCCTTTCTGATTCTGTACTCCTCCCTCTCCCTCTCTCTAATAGGAGTGTTGTTACTGGACACTGAGACAGTCTCATTAGACAAAAATAGCAATTGGCATGGCTTAGCTGCAGATTTCTTTGTGACAGTTTTTTCCATATCATCCAGAATATCTGAAATTAAGACAGACTGTGCTCCCTGCAACAAGCAATAAAAATTCTCATTTTCTTATTCAAATCTTCAGTGATAAAAGTGACACTTGGAATTTCTTAGTTGATACAGACAGCAAAAACTCTCCACTTAGCGATGAAGTCCACTAAGTTTAATTTACAATAGTTGGGAAAAAAAAAATACTGCATTGATCAGAGCTACCAGTTTCCATCTGTCATATTTTCTGACCAGGCTGAGATACTAATGCTGCCACTTTTCTTTCTTTGTTTATTATGGATTTGTCCTGCAGAGTGGATAAAGACATAGAGGTTTAAATCCTTTCATTTGAAATACGCTGAACAGGTTAAGTTTATAATTTTATCGATTTGCTTTATAGAGACGCTCAATAGTTGTCGAATAGATTGTTAGTGATAGATAACTATGCATCAGACAACTATGGAGAAACACTCAGGAACAGTCCAGTTTTTTTTTATTTCAGTATTTCAGCAATGCAGTAAACAAGCACGGTTGAATTCAGAAGGAGTGTGTACATAATGCCCAAAGAATAAAATAAACTGTTCAAGCCACAAACTAAATTTGTCTGTTCCTACCTAACTCGATACTCCCTGACGGACTTCCCAAACAGCATATGTACCTTTTAAGTGTTCTGTTAGTTGTTAGCCTTTTCACCCAGCAGCAGGCTTTCATAGCAGAGAAAGCCCTTGATTATTGACATATAAAAAAAAATACCACAGTTGAAGAATTAGGGAAGTCTGGCGAAATGGCAAAATTGTAAAACATGGACTTTATTCATTCTAAAACTCCACAAAGTCCCTGGGCTAGACTGGGACCCAACCACTAGACCAGAACTTAAAAATCTATTGCTATCTCCAGACACAAAATAGAAATATTTCTGGAGCTTCTTTCCATGTGCACATGGGAAACCTAAGTATGACATTAGGTATGGCCAGATCTTGTGCTATAGTCCTTCCTTGGACTACTTTTAGCTTAAGCTAACCACTGCATATTGGAAACATCACAAACACTTTGAGATGCTTTGCCATCCCATTTAGGCATCACAATTCAGCTCTTGTCAAATTCACTCATATCCTTTTGCTTAACTATATTTTCTGCTTCTGTCACCTTCAGGAACTGTTCACTTACCATCCCAACCCTTGGCATGTGCCTCTGTAACAAAATAACTATTGTTATCTCACATGTAAGTTGGAAATATATATATATATATATATATATATATATATATTTATATATTTATTTGTTTATACAATATAGATTTCGTTTTCCAGTCATTATGCATGAAAATAAAAGTAATGATTTATTTTTGAAATACATTAATTATTTTATTTTTTTTGGCAGGAGCTAGCAGGAAGTTAATCAAACATTATTGCATACTAGATATTTTGTTACATATCTGTGTGTCTTTTTTTTTATTATTATTATAATTATTAATATTATTTTTTTTATTTTATTATCCCTTTACATCGTTAATCATTCTTTAAAAAATACTAAAGTATTTCAAGAATTACTGATGCATTCTACAGAGCATTGAATTCTATGTGCAATTCTTTCAATCAACAACAGACCCCCGCCTGAGCTACAATAACCAGAAGGGACATGTAGTAACATGCATATAGCTTAGTTTTAGCTCTCATGTGCTGAATACCATCTAAGAAATGAAAGTGCCAGTCAAATTAAAAAAAATGTATTAGGCGATGATTTTCTGTATTCCTAATGTGTAGCCTTGGTAAAAAATCTCAGACATTTAACGGTCTTTGCTTTTTACTGTCTGATAAGATATCAGAGTAACACAGTAAGAAATTCTGCTTTTTTAAAAAAACTTATTCTTTTTTGTTGATAGTTGTCAATTTCTGGCACAATGCATACCTTATCTTTGAGTTCTTTTATTGTACGCTTTCTGTTTGTGACTATTTTGCTGCAAGCTTTTTAACTTATGATTCCAGTTATAACTTTTCAATTTAAAAGATATATTGGCTATACCTTGCTGCTGGCACATTGCATTTTGTTGTTGACAGCTGCAGGGAGTTGCTATAAAAGTAGGTAAATACAACGGTTCTCTTTTTCCAGTTACTCTGTTTTCTTCTTCAAGTGTTGTTCTCCCTTTGTTTATAGCTTTCATTAAAAGTAGCAGAAAAATGAATTAAAAATCTATTAAGGATAAGTTCTTAGAGGCCTTTTTACACCTTTAATCTAATTTACAAAATCTAATTTTTGCTAACAAGTTTTTAATGATAAAGACTCTTGTTGTAAGTGTTAAAAATGGAAGAAATGAAAGTTGTATCATTAAACCTAGCAATGAAACACTAAAAAACTAAACAAGCTTATTGTTACTTTTTTCAAAATGGAAATACAAAACAAGATGTAACTAGGACAATAAAATCATGTGAAGTTAAAAAAAATCTTTCTGAGATATTATGGGTACTGATCATCTTCCAAGAACACTGGTTGTCAAGTTACTTCTGCCTTTAAAACATTGGCTCCATGAACAAAGACTAGCATATAGGTTGGGAGATGCTAATTTACATGCATGTTCCAAGTTAGTGTTTTATATACTACTTTAACCATTGGATTAGTTTGACATCTAGGCAAATAGAATTTTCAGAAAAAAAGGGGAAAAAAAGGTCATTTTTAGAAGGAAAGAGGGAAATATTGACATTTACCACCATTTATTAACTAATTAAGCATCCCAAAGTACACAATGTTTAGTTGTATCGATGAATAAAGAAGGCTTTGATAAAGTGTCACTACAATAAGACCAAAGTTAGTTTAATAGGGGTCAAAAGGGACAAATCCCCAAGTCATTACCATCAGGGGGTCCCCTTCAATTGAGGCTTGCCAATCCTCCTTATCAGTACACCTAATCGCTGCAATATCTCACGCTGACTAGAAAAGAGTGATAGTCTGCATATTTACACATGGGGAAGTGGAGCAGGTTTGAAGCTAGCGTCTGTGAGACAGATATACATGCACACTTCAAGTTTTTCATAAACTGTTAGAAACTGTAATCCAACATTTAAGTCTTTGTGATCTTTGAGGATCTTATAAGAATACCTCATAACATACCTTAAAAGAATACCTACAACATCTACAGAGGTTACGGATGGCTTTTGAACATGTATAGTTTCCATATTCTAAACATTGCACCTAGGGAAGTGGGGCAGGTTTAGAGCTACCTTCCATATTCTAAACATTGCAGTGAACTTCACATTGAAAATAGCTAGTCTCATAACAAAAGAAAAATGCTAAGAAAATGTATTTGGAAGAAGAGGTACACGACTTTTACCCAAACCCCTCACCCCACTGCTTGGTTTAAAGGCTTGTGTGGAGTGTGTGGGGTGGGTGAATAAATAAAAAATTCAGTTTCTTCATACCCCAGCAGCAGGGACTCTCCTTCTCCACTGACCTGGATTGGGTTTTTGGGCAGGCTCTTGCACCCTCCTATACAACCCAGGACTTCTGTTCTTGCAATGTATGTGAAACAGTGGCATGAAGAGGAGGAAACATGTGGGAGTGAGGAATAAGGTGAGCATTGCTTATGCTTTCCCACCCCCATAACTAAATGAACATTTAACCCATGTAGTGCAGGCTGGACCTTGTAACTTAACTAGTTCTAAAAAGTGATATACAGCACTTTTTCAATTCTCTGTTTGTGCCAACCTTTTATTTCATCTGCTTTTACTATAGACCTGTGCCAGCATCTGATTGATAACGTACCTGTCTTGTACAATTCTTAACAATGAATACATAGTGTGAAGGACTCAGGGACAATAATTCTTTAGGGACCTTTCCCTTACAAAATTAATAATGCTGCATTCCTTCATGGAGCAGACAAGCTGCAATGAGCATTGCTTTGTAACAGCCATCCATTCTTCTTTTCAGTACAGTAATTATCAGGAAGCTGTAGAAATCGACTCCAGTTCCTCACCTCATTAGCAGCTACTTAGAGAGATAGAAATGCACATTTTCTATATGTATGTATCATTATCCGATTTGACACACAGCCAGGAATCTCTGTCAATTAAAGCTTTCCAAAATTGTAACCCCTCAGCTCAACAGTGGTTGTCTGTGCAGAAAGGTTGCTTGCTATGTCAGGAATACAGAATAATCATTCTGATGGGAAAAAGATGCCATATAATTTCAAATGATAATATTAGTGGCCTCATGGTAAATATTTCCAGCTAACTAGATCAAGTTAATGCTTTTCTTTCTTCCAGTTATGACAAGCCACATAAATTAAAACAGTTTTTAATTCTTTAGGGAAATATGTAGTGAGTGAAATAAGGAGGCTGCCATATCTAACACACTTTGAATAATAGAATAATACTTCCCTGCTTTGGTACTTGACATAGAACAAGGCAGGGGAAAGGAAAAGTAAAGATAGAAATCCTGCTGTGCATACAGTATTTGTTCTCATTAGTTTGAAATGTTTTTGAGACAAGCAGATATCATTTTCAGAAAAAATAGGCTAATAATGGGATCCTTCTGGTTCTCTTTTTCTTTTGAAGATCCATAAAAGCTATAAAACTATCTAATAAAAGCTACTATAAGCTAAGGAGCTACAAACATCTATGTACAAAAATGTGCCTGATATGACTGTACATTGAAATTCAGCATTTTGGCATTATACTTACATACTCCTTTATTTGGTGTTCATAGCGTATTAGGTAAATGGATGCTCATCAATGACAACTGGTATAGGTCTCTGTAGGACCACAGAACACCAGCTTCAAATGAGAAAACATCTTGTTCACCTAACTATGGAATCAGAAATTTTCTCCCTAAAAGTCACAGACGTTTTTACTTTCTAGGGCCAAAAGTCAGTGGTCATCTGACTATTACCTCTATGTAATGGTCAGGTACAAAACTTGTTGGTCCCGTTCCAAAACCATGAGCATTAAAATGGAGCTGGCCCTCATTTGCACTTAAAACAGCCAGTGTGGATATGGGCCAAAAAAAGCATTTGTGAGGTCAGGTACTGATACTGGAGAAATGTTTTGGAGTTCTAATTCATACCAAATGTGTATTGTGAGGTTAGGATTACAATTTTGTGTGAGTCAGTTGATTACCTTCACATAAAGCTCACCAAACGTTTACTAACTTTGTGCACAAGATCACAATCATACTGAAATATCAAAGTGCTTTCCCCAAACTGGTGCAAGGTTAAAAGAATCATTTCCCAAAACATCATTATATGCTGTGGCATTAACATAAACTTATACTAGAGACACCTGAACATTGGGATTTGGAGGGGTGTTTACATATTTGCGGCCATTTAGTGTATTTATGAATGTTACATGGACCTTAACGCAACCTTAATCTGTTTGAAACACAGGAAGCACCCAAGTTCCATTGACATTGTTTTCATGCCCTGCACAATCTATTTTTTGTCAGTAAGGTTTTATTTTATGTTTGTCTAGAGCTGATCTTTCATTACATAGTGTTAACATGATTAGCACTATACAAGTATATATTTGAGCAAATTCTAAATAAATGTTAATTTTGTTTATTAAAAAGTTTTAACAACCTCTAATAAGAACAATGGAAACCTTTGCAACTTGATAAGGATTCCAAGATGCTCTTTAGATTTATTTCTCATTATCTTAGAGGAATAATTAGTTTGCTGTTGATTGTAGCCTACATGATAAGGAACAGTGATTAGTACATCTCCTACCTTTTCCATCCATTTCCATTACACAGTGAGAGTACTTTTATGAACTGCAGTTTTTTTTACTTTCTATTTCAGCAGACATCACACAGAAGGATTTCTAATTTTACCTGTTTCATCGTCTGGATCAATAATCAAGACCACTTTGAATGTTTAAATGTTCACTTTCCATTTTTTACATTTACATGTGAAAATGGTTTGGATGCTGGGGGAAAACAGCATGCAGGTTCTTTTTTTCTACCTGGGCAGTAAGAATTAGCCAGCTTGCTGTGCTTCATTGTCTCTAATTGTAAAACCCACTTGGGATACATCATTTGTGTAATAAAGGAGAGTTACCTGAGTTTACTTTAATTGTTTATTGTTTATTTTGTTTCCAAAGTTACAAAATGGGTTGTGGATCCACCACAAACATTCTAAAAACAGTTGAGAAGTTCTTGTAGACTTTAAAAGAAGCTCACATGATCTAGCCATTTATAGTTGCATGTGGAGGCAACCACATCTGTACACCCCCCTATCCTAGGTTATTCTGGGATGATACCGTAATTAGTCAGTTGGGCTACATGAGCATGGCACAGGTGTGTCTGTTTAATTCAAAAGCATAATTATTGGGCTCAATACAATTGCACATTACAAACTTTTTTCTATATCTCATGCCTGTAGGCACCTTTGACCATCTTTCTTTGCTACAATATCTTATATTTAAGTAGAAATGCACTTTGGAACTTAAAAAAAACATCCTTACTTGACTTTGTCTTTGGAATATCTTTTGCAATTATATTATTTTAAACTATACAATTTTTAAATGATAAAATTTAACTTTATGTTCAAGTGAGCCTGTGCTTCATTTTATACGCTTAAAAGTAAAAGTCATGGCTCACTGCAGACACTACAAGGTACTTGCTATTTTCCTTAATTAGCCAGAAAAGCATCTTCTGTTCTCCTTTCTGATTCTGTACTCCTCCCTCTCCCTCTCTCTAATAGGAGTGTTGTTACTGGACACTGAGACAGTCTCATTAGACAAAAATAGCAATTGGCATGGCTTAGCTGCAGATTTCTTTGTGACAGTTTTTTCCATATCATCCAGAATATCTGAAATTAAGACAGACTGTGCTCCCTGCAACAAGCAATAAAAATTCTCATTTTCTTATTCAAATCTTCAGTGATAAAAGTGACACTTGGAATTTCTTAGTTGATACAGACAGCAAAAACTCTCCACTTAGCGATGAAGTCCACTAAGTTTAATTTACAATAGTTGGGAAAAAAAAAATACTGCATTGATCAGAGCTACCAGTTTCCATCTGTCATATTTTCTGACCAGGCTGAGATACTAATGCTGCCACTTTTCTTTCTTTGTTTATTATGGATTTGTCCTGCAGAGTGGATAAAGACATAGAGGTTTAAATCCTTTCATTTGAAATACGCTGAACAGGTTAAGTTTATAATTTTATCGATTTGCTTTATAGAGACGCTCAATAGTTGTCGAATAGATTGTTAGTGATAGATAACTATGCATCAGACAACTATGGAGAAACACTCAGGAACAGTCCAGTTTTTTTTTATTTCAGTATTTCAGCAATGCAGTAAACAAGCACGGTTGAATTCAGAAGGAGTGTGTACATAATGCCAAAAAAAAAAAAAAAACTGTTAAAGCCACAAACTAAATTTGTCTGTTCCTACCTAACTCGATACTCCCTGACGGACTTCCCAAACAGCATATGTACCTTTTAAGTGTTCTGTTAGTTGTTAGCCTTTTCACCCAGCAGCAGGCTTTCATAGCAGAGAAAGCCCTTGATTATTGACATATAAAAAAAAATACCACAGTTGAAGAATTAGGGAAGTCTGGCGAAATGGCAAAATTGTAAAACATGGACTTTATTCATTCTAAAACTCCACAAAGTCCCTGGGCTAGACTGGGACCCAACCACTAGACCAGAACTTAAAAATCTATTGCTATCTCCAGACACAAAATAGAAATATTTCTGGAGCTTCTTTCCATGTGCACATGGGAAACCTAAGTATGACATTAGGTATGGCCAGATCTTGTGCTATAGTCCTTCCTTGGACTACTTTTAGCTTAAGCTAACCACTGCATATTGGAAACATCACAAACACTTTGAGATGCTTTGCCATCCCATTTAGGCATCACAATTCAGCTCTTGTCAAATTCACTCATATCCTTTTGCTTAACTATATTTTCTGCTTCTGTCACCTTCAGGAACTGTTCACTTACCATCCCAACCCTTGGCATGTGCCTCTGTAACAAAATAACTATTGTTATCTCACATGTAAGTTGGAAATATATATATATATATATATATATATATATATATTTATATATTTATTTGTTTATACAATATAGATTTCGTTTTCCAGTCATTATGCATGAAAATAAAAGTAATGATTTATTTTTGAAATACATTAATTATTTTATTTTTTTTGGCAGGAGCTAGCAGGAAGTTAATCAAACATTATTGCATACTAGATATTTTGTTACATATCTGTGTGTCTTTTTTTTTATTATTATTATAATTATTAATATTATTTTTTTTATTTTATTATCCCTTTACATCGTTAATCATTCTTTAAAAAATACTAAAGTATTTCAAGAATTACTGATGCATTCTACAGAGCATTGAATTCTATGTGCAATTCTTTCAATCAACAACAGACCCCCGCCTGAGCTACAATAACCAGAAGGGACATGTAGTAACATGCATATAGCTTAGTTTTAGCTCTCATGTGCTGAATACCATCTAAGAAATGAAAGTGCCAGTCAAATTATAAGCCCTTCAGAATGCCGATGGAACAAGGGGCTGATTTTCTGAATTTTATTATGATGTGCATAAAAAGCCCAAAGCCGTGTATGACCTAATAAAGTAGTAGTTAGTTTAAGGGGCGGCTCTGTGCAATAAAATATCATTTGCCAATTTACAGTTGTTACAGCTCAAATCCTACCGAAGGCAATAAACCAGTATTAATAAATTGTAAACTGTAACTTTAGCTTAATTTGTATTTTTTTCACCGCTTAGTGAAATAAGAAACAGTAGTTTCTTTTACCTACACAGTATGATTTTTTCAAATAGTAAAAAGAAATGATTAAATAAAAAAACAAAACACCATGATTAGGGGAGCTCAGAGGCTTAGACTCATTTCTCCAGCTTGGCCCTTCCCTAAATCCTTGATACTAGCCATAATGCAGCCTCCTCACCAAACAAACCGCCCCATAGGTCACCCCTCCTGTAACCTACTAGCATTTTAGGGACACCACACCTAAGATGGTTCCCCACCACTCCAATGACACTTGGATACTACCCTTGAGGACCCGCCAACTGCTTCCTTTCCCAGTATCCCAAACACCACAATTACCCACAATAATATATACCTTTTCCAACTCACTTCCTCCTTTCACTTGACTTTTTTGTCTCCTACACTATCCAATAAACTCTTCACCCAATCACCTTCCACTGACCTTTGCTCTTGATTTCAACAACTTTGTATCCTTCCCCTCTTATGTTCAGTCTTCCACCTATGGTCTTCTGTCTTCTTCCAAGTAGTTCATAATTCGCTTAGCTGTGTTCACATCAGTTTTCATATAATATAAAAAGAAAAGCTCCATTTTGAAAATTTCATTGCCCATAATTGGGCATTCAAAATAAACCTAATCAACCCATTTTTTTAAGTAATGGTATCATTGTTTTTTTTTTAGTTTATATGTTTTATTTTTACTTACATTTACTTTCCTAACAGTTGATGTATGTTTTCTTTATTTAGTGTCCATAATTGCTATTCTATTTAGTGGTAAGCATGTTAAAAATAAAAGTTCTGTTGTGTAATGTCAGACAGCGCCAGATTTTAAGCACATTTTGTCTTTGAGTTACCCTTTCTGTTCTTCTTCTGTATAATTAATAGCCACTCAACAAAATCATAATACAGCAAATGAGATGCAGGGAAGCCTTTAAGGTCTCTGCTACAGTCACTAGGAAGGACAGTTGATACATGGAAACGATCTTGCTTTTTTTCCTTGCTCAGCATACTGTGCAGCATAATAATTCTTTCCAGCGGTAATTCTACTGGTAGATTAATATAGTGCACTAGGCTAAGTGGATATGGAGGTTGCTGGAGCTCAGTGAAATATGTTAAGCTACACTTACCCTCAGTGCCCCTCAGGACCCTCTTTTAGTACTGGTTCATTCATTCCTTGGATCGATAGTCATCGATAGTCAATTGCTTATATGTTTTTGGTGCATTTTTTCATATAATGTAAAGGTCAAAGTAGAACTAAATGAAGTATTAAAAACCCATGCCTCATTAAAGTATTTACATATTCTGATCAAGCACCAAAATCACTTTATAGGTATGGTGAAGAAATTCATCTGCAAAATTCACGGGGGGTTCTAAAATTATGGCACTTCTAATACTTTTTATATTGCATCAGAATCTTGGCAGGCTGCCAGACTTCTTGTAAAACCAGCGGTTTATTCAAGTTGTAGGAGTAATAAATCAGATTTTAGTATCAATTGTGAACCTTGTTGATCTTTGAGTATAAATTATTTCACAATACAAGCAGCTAGAGAGGTTGGGGTGGCTTATTTTAAAATCTATTTTACTTGGTAAAGCAGTCAAACTTTATTATAGTCTTTTTTTTTACTATAGTAAAACTTTCCTCCCTGTTCCTTTAGATTTGCCACATCAGTATTACTTCAAGAAACATAATTTATTTTAAATAAGAACCTGAACAGGTTATTCCATTTTTTCATGGAGGCTAAGCTGGCTGGTTTGTGCTGTATCCCCACAGTAAGGGATTTTTTTATTTGGGTATGAAAAGATAAGCTTCTAATTTATGTGTAAGCAAACCGGTAAGATTGGTAGTGACTAGTAAAATGAATGTAAAGAACAAAATTATTTTTTAATGATAGCTCTCATTTTTAACAGGATATGTCCTAACTATGTCATATGGCTGACATTAGCACAACTGTACTGGGAAATAGAAAAAAATGGTATTTTTGCACACAGATCACATTACTTTGGAGAAAAAGCAGGTAGGATAACTATATTGGAAAAAGGATGTTGAAAGACAGGTTTTCTTTGTATGCTATGCATGTCAAACTGTGATTCAGAATATATAAATACCTTATTATCCTACCTCAGAGGGACTATGGACGACAACGTTCAGTTTTAGCCATATGTTGCAATCATAATTTTTTTTCAATTTGCTGGAAATTGACCCTAATGTTCTACTATGTGAAAACATGGATTGTACTCCAGGTTAAAACAAGCTAAACATACATCTCTTGGTACTTTTAGTGTGAAATCTCCAAGATTCTCAAAGATCACAGAGACTCAAGAGAGAATTGGAA
>NW_027317417.1:0-14999 GCF_032062135.1 Pyxicephalus adspersus | reverse complement strand
ACACACGAGACATGACTCTTTTTCTACCAAAAAGTAATAAGACGAGTTTGTGTGAGCAATAGAAGAGATAGGGATTTGTCCCCTACATGCCTCTGAGGATCAAGCAGTTACAAAACAATCAGGTCACTGAAATAAATAGATTGCTTTAAAGGTGTCAAGCATTGCATTTCTACAGCAAGCAAGGCCGGAACAGCTATGTCAGTGTTTGCCAAAATTTGCCATTTGGTTACTATAATATTTTCTATAACTTTACCTTGCTGATATCAGTCTTTGCAATTTAAATACTAAAAAAAAAAAATTAGATGGTCATGTAAATGCCAACAAGTACTTCAGCTGTTTTATTAATCACCACAAATTTATTAACTTTTTAAAATTTTTTTCCTTTTTTTTGCCTCAACAAACTGCTGTTAGGCATTTATTGTCAGAAGAGCTAACTTCTGGGTTTTGAATATTTATCATGCCAACCAACTAATAAGAAACTTGTCCTACTGGTTGTACTACCTAGATTGGAGAGTTTGCATGTTGAGTTTCCCTTTCTAAGGGATTATTATTAGATGTCCGCCTACTAAAGGATAAGAAGTACTTTGACCTTGAAAAAGCACCTGCAGTTCATAATGATAAGTGCAACTAGCCAATTCCACTTTGCCTAATTTGTCATGTAGATAAAAGCACAAAAATAAGGTGATATATATTATAGTCAACAGAAAATGCAACATTATGGTAAATTAACGTTAGGCTTTTAGGGATGCAAAGGGCCTAAAATTGCCTCCACTGTTGGAAACTCCTTGCTATTGTACTAGACCTATTTTTGCTCCAAAAAGGCCACCAGTGCAAAGCAAGGGGGTTGATAGTGGAGAGACTATTCAAAACAAATTGCAAATTAGGACAGCAGTGCTTAGTGTAAACTATTTTTTTTTAAACATGCACACCATGATTTTGGTGTAATTGGTAAAAGCAGCAAGCAGAAGGCTGCATATGTGCTGAGTTGAATTTGCCTAACATGTACCTACTGTATATTTGCAGCTTCTAAACTATTCTATGCATTGATGGTATTTTCTAAGGAAATAGATATTATGGTAATAAAAGCAATTTTAAGTATAAAATATTTTTTAAACTATTTTGATATTTCGTATGGTAGATAGAACAGAATGGATAGTAGATAGAATATATTTTGTGCACACAAATATTATACTTCGCAGTTCATTCGTGTACTAAGAAACAAAAAGCTGCCTAGTTGATAACCAAGTTCCAGAACCTGCTCCAGAACATAAACTTTGGAAATTGTATCCTAAAGCTGATTGGGCAGCAAGAATTGATTATACACTTTGCATATCAAAGCCCCTATATTACTAGATGAGACTGGTTTCAGTAAAATGCCTTTGACGCCATGTTCTCAGTAGAAGATCTTTGTGGCTTACAAGCTCAACAGCTTTTTTTTTTTCTAAATCATCAGTCCTATTTACTTGGGATATTCTCTACAACAACCTTTCTGGCCCCTGAGGAGCCCTTGATAAAATTTTCGATTCCCAGGGAATCCCTGCCAAAACCAATTATTTGGGGATCATTGGGGAATAAACCGCTAACATTGGAAGCCAGCAAGAAGAATTCCATCTGTACAGAGTTGGCTAGAAAAACAATTTTATACATCACCCAGAAGATCACTAGTGCCATACTGCTAGCTCTGCCAAATGGCCACAGAACCACGCAGGCATCATCTAATAAGAAATCAACAACAGTACAGGGAACCCCTGGAGGAACCCTGGGGTTCCACAGAAACTAGGTTGAGAATGGCTGATCTGTACTGATAGGCTTATTTTGGGGTGTTGCATCAGTAAATTAAGTTATGAGGTTACACCCACTGGATTCATTCTAGCTTGTCAGATTAAGTACTTAAAGTATATTATTCCAGTAGCAAAAAATGAAATCACTGATTGATTTATCCCTTGAAGGATTATATCAGTAGTATAACAGGCTCTGAAATTTTCCAGCCAGGAAGTCAAGACTTTTATGGCTTTCCATAAAATCTGGATTTTAGGTTTTTAGAATTACATTTATTGATATTGAATAGATGTGCATGTTCTGCTTATATTCCACACCTCTTTTTTGTGTTCCAGAATACACAGAGACTATGCTGTACCATCAATGTAAATGTTTTGTGTTTTTGTGTAAAGCACATGATGTTTACTTAGAACATTGATAAAACGAAGCCATGATATGAGATGTGTCATTGGGCGGCTCCGGATCTGTATTCAGAATACCTACAACATGCCAGAGGGGGTTGTCATGGGAAAGACATGTGATTTGGGGACGTGATGACAGAGCTCTGCCACTGAGCGTCACTGAGCCCTCAGGCACATTCACAGAAGCATATTTATTTTAGGTACACTAGAAGACGAGGGAAGACTGCCAGCACTGAACACCTGTGCTGCTGGAAAAGCTTGAAACTCACTACTATGGCCAGAAACACATTCCCGAGCTGTAATAACGTAACCTCTTTTGATAAAATGATGTAATTTTTTTCTACCTATAATCCAGCAGACTGTTGTTTTATATGGAAATTTAGAGTTCAGAGGTTCACTGAGAAATGCAGCATTGGGTATGTATGATCTGTTAAAGCAAAACTCCAGCAAAATACATATATATAGCTGTAAATTCTGCTTTTAGACTGCCCTTGGTCTGATAGCCATTCAACCCACTTCTAATGAACCAAAGTCATTTTGAGACAGTAAAGGAGAAGCAGCACAGTGGTGAGCTCATTTCTCGGTTACTTGACCCAACATAATCCACCGGAGAAATTAAGAACTGCTTCTGAAAAAGCTTACGGACTATCTGGCATGAGTACTTTCTGGCAATTAAAAAAGTCAAAAAGAATAGACACAACAATAGAATAAAAAAAAAAAAATGACCTGCATGTTTGTTTCTGGTTGACCCAAAGTACTGAAATAGGCAAGTAAAATATTTAGAAATGGAGGCCAGCAAACGATATACTTTATAGAGATTGCAACTGATTTATTAAAGCTCCTTAAGACCGGAGAAGATAGGCTATCATGGATCCAACAAACCTGCAATCAATTTTTTAAAACTTGTTGCTAATATTTGGCAAAAGTTTTCCTGCACCAAATCCATTCTAGGTTTGCTGGATTAACCAAGTTCACCAATGACAGTCTATTTTCTCCAGTCTTGGAGAGCTCAAATAAATCCACTATCCACTAATAAATCCACAAAGTCCACAATGTCACTTTGCTCATTACCCACTCCACTTCTGCTCACATTCCCCAGGCTGCCCCACCACTCAGAGACTGCCAGGTATGGAGGAGAATGTGACCTCTCTGTGTGATGCAGGGCATGGGCCTGGGCAGTCAATAAAAGCTTTGACACCATACAACATAAAATGACACAGCATTAGGACAGCAGAGAAATATAGCCCTAGGAAGAGGGAAAGTGAGTACAAGTAGTTCAGGGGGTATGCTTTCATTTTGTTCTAAATAGGCGACGTGACTAAATCTCTTTAAAATCAACTTAAAATAAATTTGTGGTGCTGATGATCACAGACAAATTAATATCAGTTTAGCAGCCTGGACCGTCTAATGCAGGTTAATAAAAATTAAAAAATATAATGTAGCAAATTTTTTTTCTGTTTTATTTTTATTCTTCCTAAGACCTAATGATGTGGTGCTTTGAGTAGCGTTTCTGATTTGAGCTATTGACTTAATGCCTCCATGCACAATGATAAAACATATAATAAGTGCACAGTAGATAATGTAATTTGATACTAACTAAAACTGTCCTTAGAAGCAAATAATATACTTAATTTTGAAATAAATGAGCTATGAGGCTGTAATAGCTTAACAGAAATTAATTAACTTGCATATTTGCTAAAGGGCAATTATGAGACATGTAAAAAAGATGCATAAATTAGATATTTTAAAAATGATCTAGTGTTAGTGGCACATCAACACTCAAAGACAATTTTCACATCAAAATACTTTTTTTTTGCCTGATACAAAATTTCACTAATAATGTAGATATGGTAAAAATATTAACAATCTGCTAGGTCAACAATATATATTCTATATACATAATAAAGAAAGTGTCATTGACACATTTCGTTTGTGCTGATAATATTACATACAGAAATTCAAAACATTGACTGTTGTTAAAGTATTTACTCAATATTTGCAAAATGTATTTTTTACACGTTTCTAAAGAGGGTAAAACTGTGCATGGTGTTTTGTATGCATTTTAGGTATTTCACGGGTGTTTTTATTTGCTTTATTGTTCAAGACATCCCTATCTTTTATTACAGCTGATTAATATACATTTACAATGAATGCAGCTCAAGTAAGCATTTGTTCAGAGATTGATACAGTATTATTTGTAAATGTTTACACTTCCGCATAAGCGGACCTGCCTTTCTCGACCTTTTTAACATAGGGGAACTCATGAAATAACTTTCAGGTCTTGGGGAACCCCTTCTATAATTACTATATCTACAGCTCACAAAACATCAGCCTTGTTATAAGTATGTTTTGTGTTAAAAAAATGGGTAATATCAACAAATACCAAAAGAAACCAGAATTTTATATTCACTATCATCTCCTGCCAATTTACAATGGTTATCAGAAAATTGGGAAGATCTTTGAAGGTCCACAATGGATCCAGCAGATTTAATCCTTCGACATTCTATCTAAAAACATAAAAAAGTAAATATTTTCCAAATTGTATAATGTAGGGGAGGCTTAAAACTGGTGACAGCTTGTATTGTTTATCAGAAAGATCTCCCTTAAACTCTTGTCTTGCAGACTCAACATGAACTAAAAGGAGCAAAAATATTTTTTTCTTACCTCTCTATTCAAATTAAAGTTTTGGTACATATTTGCTAATAACAGACAGAAAACAACCAAAAAGAAAGACAGTTGGAAAGTTAAAACATATCATATGAATTCAATTTGTTTGCTACTAGTTTCATTTTCTTAGCATTTATAAATGTTGAACAATTACCAAATACAAGTTACTTGTCTAGCATTATTCATTTTGTGACGCGCATGAACCCTTATAATGCTTTTTCAAATGACATTTACAAAAGAAGACCTATAAAAGAAGAACCCAACTATCAATTGCTACTTTAAGTCAGCAGAGTATCCAGATGATAACGAAGCAGGTAATTAAAATTCATTTACTCTGCAGCATGAATGAAAATGTAAAGGTGAATGAAGAAAGGTTTTTTCTAGTATTGTGTCTTTGTTTTATATTGGTAACAGGGATTATATCTATATAGTCATTGTCCTGCATGCTGCTTAAACAAGTGCCTGCCAGATGACTTAGTTTAGAATTTTAAGCCATTACAATATGTGGCATGTGCCTAGTTTGTGCAGTGGTAGTGCTTGCCAATTTAATGGACTCATGCCAGTCTTGGCACACTCTCAGCAATAAAACCTGCCAAAAGAGACACAAGCTCCTCACTTTTACAGTATGCTAATTTCCTTCTTTCTAATATGCAAATAGACACTAATTGTGGCTACTAAATACAAGCCATGGCAATTTGTAAAATCACTGCTACCATTTAGTTAGTACTAAACAGCTACTTTGCTGCTTTATACAAGGGTAGATGATCCATTACTTGCTAACTTGAAAATGTTATACATAATATATATGTACATACATATACTTATATATATATATATATATATATATATATATATATATAGTAAGAATACATCAAAATATATTCATTTTCCATCATTTCTAAACCCATTTTTGGGGAGGGGGTTATTAACACTCCTTACTGCCTGTGTCCCTGGTGTCACCCTGTTTCTACTAAGATCTATCTATTAGTAGCCACCAGAACAAGAGATATGAGAAAGTCTTTCTATTAAGACATCTATTCCAGTGACAACTAAGAAGGGAATTCCCACTTCCTGGTGCTTGTCCAAGAAAGGATGGAAAGGGAAATAAATAAATAAAAGCAAATAACTTGCAAACTTTTCAATGCTTCCCTTTTCTGAGAAAATAGAAAAGGAGTTTTGTCTGTTTAAACACATGGAGATGTATTTCCCCCTAGAGAACAACATGTCCAGCAACAGCAGTGGTTTTGTTAAAAATGGCCTATTCAATAGCCTAACATATCTTCACTGAACTCCCCTGTCAATGAGGATGATATGAAATACTCACTCCCTTTCTTCCAATGTGACAATGCTGCCGATTGGCACTTTGTAGGCACCATCTTATAGGAGTGGGGACCTTAGAAAGTGAACATGCTTCTTCTCCTGAATAGGTATTACTGATGATTGTTGAAATAACGACTACTGATTTTCTGTTATATTTTCTATTTGTATATTGTGCTCCAGTAAAAAAATGTTCAGAATTGCTTATAGCTCCTGTGGTGTATACCCATAATTGTTCCCAAGTGCAAATTGGAATAAAAAAATGCCTATTCTGAAGAGCTGTATTCATTGAGAAGTGATACTAAGTTTTGGATATAGCATTGCTAGCTACAGCAGGCACACACAGTGGGGAAACTCACTTTTTGCCAACAACTAGCAGATTTTAAAGTCTTAACTCTCTACAAAGCTTTTATTGAACAGAGCTAATGCTGGCATCACACATCAAACAGAACACATCAGTCAGTGATACTAAATATTATATACTTATTCTCTGACGGACTCATATAGCACTCACACCTTCTATAGTGCTTTACAAGGCCCATAGACCCATGTGGAGTTCACAAACTAATGTCTAGGGTCCATTTTTTAGTGAACCCAAGTAAAACTATTTAAATATACTCAAAAACCACAAAGGATAAGATTCCACTATGGGAGGAACCCAGAAGACCTACCCACTACAAGCTGCCTATAGAAAAATACAGCAGAAGGCAGGTACAAGACAAGTCAGCTTGCACAAAGTAAGAGAACAGCAGTATTTGGTCTGTATTTCACATTACAAATATGGAAGAAATACAAAAAGCCTACCACCATGATTTGTGTGTGTTTGTGTGCGTGTGTGTGTGTGTGTGTGTGTGTGTGGGGGGGGGGGGGGGGGTGTTACAGATTTTGTCTCCCCATCTTTAAGCACCAAATAAGGTGAGAAGAGATGTCTCTCAAATGTCTCTCCTAGACATTTGTCATAAATACAAGCATCTTTACTGGAATATTTCTGATGGCAACTCAAAGTTTTGGATTTTGCTATACTCACTGGACTGACTATACACTAGTCATACTGGAAATGGTCTTCAAGACAAATAGAGTAACTCTCCCCTATGGGGACAGAGACATCAGTGAGGGCACTAATAAAAACAGGACAATGGGTTTAGGCCTTCTTCAGTTTAGCCTAACTTTGGAAACAATGGCTTTCGTGAAAATTTGTGAAAATAAAAATCCTCTTGATGGGTTGATTTCCCGTTTGTCTAAATCCTATTCCAAGAATTTACCTTGTAACCCCATTAGACGTACTTCTAAGTTGGATACCTGCCTGGACCAATATATTGAGTCCATAATTCTGAAGCATGAACATTTTATCCCAATGTTATGAGTTTGTAAACAAAGAATATCCTGCTTGATTTCACTGTGCACGTGCCTCATATATGAATGGTACAGAATAGTAGTAAATGACATTCCAGCGGCTGCCCATAACCCATAACCTTTCCAAATGACAAAGGATAATGATCCTAGGAGACGGGCCCATGATGAACATCAGGAGAAAGCAAAGAGAGCAATTAGCAGTATCTCATAGACTGCATTCAGAAAACATCTGCTTCGTTTAGGAAAGATCACAGAGCTGCATTCTCCACATATGCTACATTTCCTATGATTCCTTAACCCTTCCAGTCAGTGATCCATAGACTTTGAAATAGGTAAAAATTCGAAGTGAAACTGAATATGTTTTCTGAATGTCTAAAGGCAAGCACATGGTGAGTTTTGCTGATGTGCACCTGTGAGATTTACCAGGTTCGGCCAAACACACGAGACATGACTCTTTTTCTACCAAAAAGTAATAAGACGAGTTTGTGTGAGCAATAGAAGAGATAGGGATTTGTCCCCTACATGCCTCTGAGGATCAAGCAGTTACAAAACAATCAGGTCACTGAAATAAATAGATTGCTTTAAAGGTGTCAAGCATTGCATTTCTACAGCAAGCAAGGCCGGAACAGCTATGTCAGTGTTTGCCAAAATTTGCCATTTGGTTACTATAATATTTTCTATAACTTTACCTTGCTGATATCAGTCTTTGCAATTTATATACTAAAAAAAATAAATTAGATGGTCATGTAAATGCCAACAAGTACTTCAGCTGTTTTATTAATCACCACAAATTTATTAACTTTTTAAAATTTTTTTCCTTTTTTTTGCCTCAACAAACTGCTGTTAGGCATTTATTGTCAGAAGAGCTAACTTCTGGGTTTTGAATATTTATCATGCCAACCAACTAATAAGAAACTTGTCCTACTGGTTGTACTACCTAGATTGCAGAGTTTGCATGTTGAGTTTCCCTTTCTAAGGGATTATTATTAGATGTCCGCCTACTAAAGGATAAGAAGTACTTTGACCTTGAAAAAGCACCTGCAGTTCATAATGATAAGTGCAACTAGCCAATTCCACTTTGCCTAATTTGTCATGTACATAAAAGCACAAAAATAAGGTGATATATATTATAGTCAACAGAAAATGCAACATTATGGTAAATTAACGTTAGGCTTTTAGGGATGCAAAGGGCCTAAAATTGCCTCCACTGTTGGAAACTCCTTGCTATTGTACTAGACCTATTTTTGCTCCAAAAAGGCCACCAGTGCAAAGCAAGGGGGTTGATAGTGGAGAGACTATTCAAAACAAATTGCAAATTAGGACAGCAGTGCTTAGTGTAAACTATTTTTTTTAAACATGCACACCATGATTTTGGTGTAATTGGTAAAAGCAGCAAGCAGAAGGCTGCATATGTGCTGAGTTGAATTTGCCTAACATGTACCTACTGTATATTTGCAGCTTCTAAACTATTCTATGCATTGATGGTATTTTCTAAGGAAATAGATATTATGGTAATAAAAGCAATTTTAAGTATAAAATATTTTTTAAACTATTTTGATATTTCGTATGGTAGATAGAACAGAATGGATAGTAGATAGAATATATTTTGTGCACACAAATATTATACTTCGCAGTTCATTCGTGTACTAAGAAACAAAAAGCTGCCTAGTTGATAACCAAGTTCCAGAACCTGCTCCAGAACATAAACTTTGGAAATTGTATCCTAAAGCTGATTGGGCAGCAAGAATTGATTACACACTTTGCATATCAAAGCCCCTATATTACTAGATGAGACTGGTTTCAGTAAAATGCCTTTGACGCCAT
This sequence comes from Pyxicephalus adspersus, assembly GCF_032062135.1. Lineage (NCBI taxonomy): Eukaryota > Metazoa > Chordata > Amphibia > Anura > Pyxicephalidae > Pyxicephalus > Pyxicephalus adspersus. The sequence continues at coordinate 5,658 of NW_027317417.1, read as the reverse complement.
GTTCTCAGTAGAAGATCTTTGTGGCTTACAAGCTCAACAGCTTTTTTTTTTTCTAAATCATCAGTCCTATTTACTTGGGATATTCTCTACAACAACCTTTCTGGCCCCTGAGGAGCCCTTGATAAAATTTTCGATTCCCAGGGAATCCCTGCCAAAACCAATTATTTGGGGATCATTGGGGAATAAACCGCTAACATTGGAAGCCAGCAAGAAGAATTCCATCTGTACAGAGTTGGCTAGAAAAACAATTTTATACATCACCCAGAAGATCACTAGTGCCATACTGCTAGCTCTGCCAAATGGCCACAGAACCACGCAGGCATCATCTAATAAGAAATCAACAACAGTACAGGGAACCCCTGGAGGAACCCTGGGGTTCCACAGAAACTAGGTTGAGAATGGCTGATCTGTACTGATAGGCTTATTTTGGGGTGTTGCATCAGTAAATTAAGTTATGAGGTTACACCCACTGGATTCATTCTAGCTTGTCAGATTAAGTACTTAAAGTATATTATTCCAGTAGCAAAAAATGAAATCACTGATTGATTTATCCCTTGAAGGATTATATCAGTAGTATAACAGGCTCTGAAATTTTCCAGCCAGGAAGTCAAGACTTTTATGGCTTTCCATAAAATCTGGATTTTAGGTTTTTAGAATTACATTTATTGATATTGAATAGATGTGCATGTTCTGCTTATATTCCACACCTCTTTTTTGTGTTCCAGAATACACAGAGACTATGCTGTACCATCAATGTAAATGTTTTGTGTTTTTGTGTAAAGCACATGATGTTTACTTAGAACATTGATAAAACGAAGCCATGATATGAGATGTGTCATTGGGCGGCTCCGGATCTGTATTCAGAATACCTACAACATGCCAGAGGGGGTTGTCATGGGAAAGACATGTGATTTGGGGACGTGATGACAGAGCTCTGCCACTGAGCGTCACTGAGCCCTCAGGCACATTCACAGAAGCATATTTATTTTAGGTACACTAGAAGACGAGGGAAGACTGCCAGCACTGAACACCTGTGCTGCTGGAAAAGCTTGAAACTCACTACTACGGCCAGAAACACATTCCCGAGCTGTAATAACGTAACCTCTTTTGATAAAATGATGTAATTTTTTTCTACCTATAATCCAGCAGACTGTTGTTTTATATGGAAATTCAGAGTTCAGAGGTTCACTGAGAAATGCAGCATTGGGTATGTATGATCTGTTAAAGCAAAACTCCAGCAAAATACATATATATAGCTGTAAATTCTGCTTTTAGACTGCCCTTGGTCTGATAGCCATTCAACCCACTTCCAATGAACCAAAGTCATTTTGAGACAGTAAAGGAGAAGCAGCACAGTGGTGAGCTCATTTCTCGGTTACTTGACCCAACATAATCCACCGGAGAAATTAAGAACTGCTTCTGAAAAAGCTTACGGACTATCTGGCATGAGTACTTTCTGGCAATTAAAAAAGTCAAAAAGAATAGACACAACAATAGAATAAAAAAAAAAAAATGACCTGCATGTTTGTTTCTGGTTGACCCAAAGTACTGAAATAGGCAAGTAAAATATTTAGAAATGGAGGCCAGCAAACGATATACTTTATAGAGATTGCAACTGATTTATTAAAGCTCCTTAAGACCGGAGAAGATAGGCTATCATGGATCCAACAAACCTGCAATCGATTTTTTAAAACTTGTTGCTAATATTTGGCAAAAGTTTTCCTGCAGTCCAGTCCATTTTCTCCAGTCTTGGAGAGCTCAAATAAATCCACTATCCACTAATAAATCCACAAAGTCCACAATGTCACTTTGCTCATTACCCACTCCACTTCTACTCACATTCCCCAGGCTGCCCCACCACTCAGAGACTGCCAGGTATGGAGGAGAATGTGACCTCTCTGTGTGATGCAGGGCATGGGCCTGGGCAGTCAATAAAAGCTTTGACACCATACAACATAAAATGACACAGCATTAGGACAGCAGAGAAATATAGCCCTAGGAAGAGGGAAAGTGAGTACAAGTAGTTCAGGGGGTATGCTTTCATTTTGTTCTAAATAGGCGACGTGACTAAATTTCTTTAAAATCAACTTAAAATAAATTTGTGGTGCTGATGATCACAGACAAATTAATATCAGTTTAGCAGCCTGGACCGTCTAATGCAGGTTAATAAAAATTAAAAAATATAATGTAGCAAATTTTTTTTCTGTTTTATTTTTATTCTTCCTAAGACCTAATGATGTGGTGCTTTGAGTAGCGTTTCTGATTTGAGCTATTGACTTAATGCCTCCATGCACAATGATAAAACATATAATAAGTGCACAGTAGATAATGTAATTTGATACTAACTAAAACTGTCCTTAGAAGCAAATAATATACTTAATTTTGAAATAAATGAGCTATGAGGCTGTAATAGCTTAACAGAAATTAATTAACTTGCATATTTGCTAAAGGGCAATTATGAGACATGTAAAAAAGATGCATAAATTAGATATTTTAAAAATGATCTAGTGTTAGTGGCACATCAACACTCAAAGACAATTTTCACATCAAAATACTTTTTTTTTGCCTGATACAAAATTTCACTAATAATGTAGATATGGTAAAAATATTAACAATCTGCTAGGTCAACAATATATATTCTATATACATAATAAAGAAAGTGTCATTGACACATTTCGTTTGTGCTGATAATATTACATACAGAAATTCAAAACATTGACTGTTGTTAAAGTATTTACTCAATATTTGCAAAATGTATTTTTTACACGTTTCTAAAGAGGGTAAAACTGTGCATGGTGTTTTGTATGCATTTTAGGTATTTCACGGGTGTTTTTATTTGCTTTATTGTTCAAGACATCCCTATCTTTTATTACAGCTGATTAATATACATTTACAATGAATGCAGCTCAAGTAAGCATTTGTTCAGAGATTGATACAGTATTATTTGTAAATGTTTACACTTCCGCATAAGCGGACCTGCCTTTCTCGACCTTTTTAACTTAGGGGAACTCATGAAATAACTTTCAGGTCTTGGGGAACCCCTTCTATAATTACTATATCTACAGCTCACAAAACATCAGCCTTGTTATAAGTATGTTTTGTGTTAAAAAAATGGGTAATATCAACAAATACCAAAAGAAACCAGAATTTTATATTCACTATCATCTCCTGCCAATTTACAATGGTTATCAGAAAATTGGGAAGATCTTTGAAGGTCCACAATGGATCCAGCAGATTTAATCCTTCGACATTCTATCTAAAAACATAAAAAAGTAAATATTTTCCAAATTGTATAATGTAGGGGAGGCTTAAAACTGGTGACAGCTTGTATTGTTTATCAGAAAGATCTCCCTTAAACTCTTGTCTTGCAGACTCAACATGAACTAAAAGGAGCAAAAATATTTTTTTCTTACCTCTCTATTCAAATTAAAGTTTTGGTACATATTTGCTAATAACAGACAGAAAACAACCAAAAAGAAAGACAGTTGGAAAGTTAAAACATATCATATGAATTCAATTTGTTTGCTACTAGTTTCATTTTCTTAGCATTTATAAATGTTGAACAATTACCAAATACAAGTTACTTGTCTAGCATTATTCATTTTTACCTTAATTTGTGACTGACCATTAAACAAAGGAAAAACACGATGCAGCAATTGCAAATGCTGGAACACAAAACACTCATGGAGTAAAATGTCATAAAGGACTTTGTAAGTAAATGAGTTGAAAGGCAAATAACTGGCAGACAAGGAGGGAACACTGGCAGGAAACACACTATAAGAAATCCAGAGGAATTGACAGAATACTGGCAACAAGTAAATACAGGCTAGGCAAAATACAACAGTGGCAAGGAACACTTTGGAAAGGATAGAATATTGACAGGGTGAGACTGCTGGCAGAATAATAGCAATGTGAAATCATTTGCAGTGTTGGCATATTCTGCGAGGAACAGATGAATTTTTGTGTAGAGAAACGCTGGAATTTCAGTTCTTTGGGTGCAGTCCATTAAAAATGAAATGAAACATTTTTTTCTATGGTGCTCTTTAAGTATACTACACTAGATGATACGTCTTCATCAGGTATTATTATAAAATTGTAAATATTCACTGTCTCTGATTAAATAAGAATTGGCTGTTTAGTCTTCATTCTTTATTTGCTAGTCTCGGCTTCCTTTTAAATCAGGCATGGAAAGTTAGGTTGGAAATTGAGAAAAATAGATTTGAAATCATTTTAATTAATTTAACAATTTTTAGTTTTTGATTTTTTTTTTGAAAATACAATGTAATCTTTTTTACCATTTGTTGCAGCGCAGTTCTTTTAGTTTCTGCAGACTCTTTGCATCTTCATCTTGTCTACATGCAGTCAGCAACAGGATGAGCCTCCAAAGAGGGACAATGGAAGTTATATTTAATAGAAATTTCCACAAAAACAAGGGTATACATATATATATATATATATATATATATATATATATTTACACAACAATTTGTATGAATCTGGTTTTAATTAAATCGGAATGTGCTTTAAATCAGACTTATTGAATAGGTACATATATGCACACAAACTTGGCAATGAGCACTCTATAACTGCCGTTCATAAATATGTAAAGCAGTACTTGTTAATATTCAAGCTGTGGAGAGGATGTTATTGATCTAAAGTATCAGAAGAGTTGCTCTTGTTGCCTATAAATTCTCACTTTTCCTCTGTACTACCCTGGCTGCTCAAAAGGAAGGATCTGATTGGTTGTTTTACCAGCAAGGTACTTTTAATTAGAACGCTGTGAATTTGTGGAAGCATTGTTTTGTTCATTTTGGTGACAATGGTGCTTTGGGAATACCAGTATTTGAGAAATGTGATAAAGATAACACTTCACAGGGTACCTTCAAATAGATTCCAAGTTCTCTTGTTTCCTGGTTAGTAGCCTTTGGCAACTGGTCCAATTAGTGCCTTGGCTATCTCTTTTATGATGGTATTATATGCTCTCATCTGCTGCCCCTGTTGAGAGGTGCTAGACAGCCAATAACAAAACAGTTCAAATCTGTACTTTAAGGACAAATTACAAATTTTCCAAGGTCATCTCTAAACGTATTATGAGCTGCTGTTAAGTGGCAAGCTTGTCCCAAATGGAACACAAACCCTTTTCCAACAACTCCTATTCAACATTATTTTTTTTTTATTATATTTTTTTGTATGCATGTTTTTTTCTTTTGGCTTTCCATGTGACTTTTTTTCTTTGCATCTGTGGTCCCCTGCTGCAGAGAATGGCGCATGATGAACACATCACTACTGATTAGCATTCTTTTGTGATCCCAGATTGGTGTTATGATGCTTGGAAAGGGGGTGAATAAAGGAGGACAGCAGTGGAGCATGGAAAGTATGGGTAGTGCTTAGTTTATTTTTGAAATACAGAAAGGGTGGGGGCAATCTTCATAATAGGCAGAGTAGAAAACCTCCACTAAATAGAAAAAAAAGTAAGGGAGTGTCAGAACTTCTTACAAACTCTAAGACTCTAGGAACTAAGACTCTAGAATTGCTGGAAACTCTAAGACTCTGGGCTCTTTGTGCTGCTTATCCCTGTTCAAGTCTGTGTTCCACAGAGTGCTAATACTAGGTCAAATCCAGATACTTACACTTCCTGAACTTAAAAATACATTCAAT
>NW_027317416.1:6463-15204 GCF_032062135.1 Pyxicephalus adspersus | reverse complement strand
ACCATTGTGCTTAGATCCTCCTTAATTGCGCAGCTGAAATGTAATTGCCTTAATTTGCGAGTGGACGCGCGCACTCGAGTCCCGGACCGCGGTAATCCGCGATCGCGGGTCGCGCGTATTATCGCGCTTCCAGCGATCGCGGATTTCAATGATGAATCGGGCACTGTGTGCACTAGTATCACTAAAGTGACAGTGAAAAGCTTCTACAAGCTCCTATACAGAAATGGTTTCCCTTTTATAATACTTGGTAAAACCCTTTCAGAAAAGCTGTTGTTCTCATGTCAACCCATCAGTTTCAGGTACAGACATTGCAGGAAAAGGCCTTGCCAAGGTGGTAAAAATGCATTAAAAAGCTTGTTTAATTGCAGAGCTATCGAGAAGCATGAGCCAAGTGGGGCTGCCTACACCCTGGGATGATGTGAATCTCCCACAATGCATCTTGGTAGACAGTCTCTAATTGGCATAACCACATGATTGGCAAAAAAATAAATTGTAATAATGATTACTTCTCATAATACATATCATAGATCAATGCTTTGAAACGACTGGAGACACAGGAATATACAACATAATACAATCGTATCACATATAGTGACCAGTATACATTCCTTCAGTGTCCTGAAGGAATGTATACTGCCAAGTAATCGTGCTCAACCTCGCTAAGCGTAATGTCACCCCTGAAGTAGCCTAAATCGGGCGAAACGCGTCAGGTAACCAACCTACATATGCGACACTATTGTCATTATATGCGACACGATTGTTATTATGTTGTATATTACTGTCAGTAGCTTATTGTCTCCTGTGTCGTAGAGCCTCCCGGGATACATGACGTAGGTATCTTGGGAGGCTTTGCGCTCCCAATCATTCTCAATCATTTTTACCTTACATAATAGGGTTATCTACCCTTTTATGTAAAATTAAAATTCTGAGTTTAGGTACGCTTTAAGCTTTAACAGAAACGCAAGTTTCAAAGTTTCAGTAGAAATGTGTTCTATAAATACAAGCAATCCTGATAACAAGCAAAATGTGAACATAATGTCCCATGAAGAATGCCTTATCACTTGTTTTACGCATTCAGACTGTGACCTAAAACTTTTGCTGTGTCACTGCCAGATGAAAATGGATCAGTCCATATGCCTGTGCATCACACAGATACTAGGTGCAGATGATAATGGAAATAAGGGTGACCCAGGCAGCTCTAAGGTCCGTAAGCTTATTGCTACCCAGGAGACCCATTCCTGGGACTCAGAAACAGTCATTCTGCGGGGGCTTTCATGTATGACAGCTTCAAGTGCATACATAAATAACATGCACTCAGAGGCATGTCTGATGACAGGAACAGCTCCAGCTATCTCCAGTCGCCCTTTCCTTGTGTTACTGTCAGTGTACTGCTTCATTTATTGGTCCTATTATTAAGCAGTGAAATCTATGCACCCATGCAAGCTATAATTCCAAACCAGGCAGTAGCCATGTCTGAGCCAGCCACTGCTCACTAAATGTTTAAGTTGGATGTGGCAAAGGTCCCTTTCTTCTGACTTGTATACCTAAAAACATTAAATTAGCATCTTTCTACAGCATATTAGTAATAGAAATGGAACTTTAACAGCACTGATTATAAAAAAAAACCTAACTTTTATTAAAGACATAAAAACAGGAATAAAGTGTTCCATATTCTAACACATTACTCTTATATTAAAACACTCCAATTACAGTTAAAAACCAAAACATTAAATTTGGTTGTATATAGTCTCACAACTGTAGTTCGACGCATTTCGCAGACTATATCATCCTCTTCCTCAGGAATCACAAATGAGCTAAAATGCCAATGCACATGCTATGTTCAAAATGACCAATATCTTATTTTGTTGCATTGGTTTAAGGAATTTACATATTTTACTCACCTATTGGTTAACAACATATCTTTAAATAGAAACACCTCCTGCAATAGTATGTTCACAATACATAGGAGGCAGCAAGGGAACAAGGCAGAACTTGAATCCAAAGCAGCAGGACAGTCCCAGCATCCCCAAAATATGAGTGTGTTGTTTCTTTGCTAAATTGTCAATGCCTTTATTGCCTTAACGAGTATGAAACAACAGGGAAGGGATTTAGAATTTACATGATTATTGACCAATATTATGTTATATGATATATAAAGAAATAACGAATAGATGAAACTAGATGTGTATCAAAATCCACATCACAATTTATGTAATTATTTAGCAAAAGAATACATAATTTATTTCTATTATATACTGGAGGGTAAACTTTCTCAAAAATTTAGAAAACCCACTTCAATGTGGAAAGAGAGGGAGACTCACCTTGGTATTAAGGATAGCAATAAACGCAAATACCCTCTGAGTAAAGCCTGCCTTTAAAGATTACATTTCTTAGAATTGTTGTATGAAAACTTATGTAGAGACTGCCGTGCATGCCCCACCTGGACCACACCCACGTGGCCAACGTTACTCCACCAATCTTTCTACAGCACTAAACCTATATTAATTGGTGCTCAAGCTTCAAAAAATGTATATTGCCACCATTTTCTTATTTATACCAAGGATATTAGTATATATATATAAATATATATGTATATATACATTTTCTAGCTGCCCTTCTGTTTTAATATGCTAAATCTCCTAAGTAACATTTCAGTTAGTATAAAATTACTGAATCAAGAGGATGAAGATAGCCAAACAACTGACAGCTTTGCAGGGAAATTGGCAATGGGCAAAATGAATAAAACAATACAACATGAGATTAAGAAAAAATATTTTAAAAAAGGACTGAATTTCCTGCATTTGTATCTATACGTCTATTCACAAAAGTAAATATCTTAAAATATATCATTGACTAATTAAACAAAATAAACAAACCAAGCATGTGATTAGTTTAGGTCAGTGGAGCGGCGGAAAAGGAATAAGTGCACATATTCTTCAAATGAACACCACTGATGGAAACATTGATACACAATTCCCTTAACATACCGTGTAGCCAAACCTATTTTCCAAAATCTATGCATGGTTTTGTCACTGGGGCTGGAAAGAGTGTCATTTATACCATAAGGTGGCAATCTGAAGAATTGTGGAACTGCTTTTTTCCATTTTCTAAACATTGACAGAATCATGTCAATCAAACGTGATACGTGACGAGGGATGCTGCTACTACAATTCCCAGCATTACGTGTGTCTATAAAACAGTTCAATGCGGGGCCACGCATAGGCAGAGAGGCCGCTGGTCTATAGATGCCATTTATGCTGGGAATTGTAGTAGCAGCGCTATTTTAATGCAGCGGCGGGCCAGCTGCAATTATTTAGGAATCCTTTGGGGGCCAAAAAAAAGGACGTTGCAGGCCAGAGTTTGACACCCCTGCTCTAAGGCCTCTTTTAACTTGTGGAAGAAAACCACATGGTTAGGTATTCCCAGACATGTAGCAAACTGCTGCTGTGCACCAAGAAGTGGCAAACTGCACAGCAGGTTAACATGTTTCCACGTCTTAGCCTTGCAGTTGCAGTATAGTTCTTCCTTAAAAAGCAAATGTGTGGTTAGAAACGATTTGTCGCTTTTAGGAACCACAGTGAGATCCACTGCAACCCCATGCAAATCCATTTACAAAATGATTCCCAATCCTTAAAGAGTAACTATACTCTAAAATCCAAAAACAAAAAAACACTTACCTTCAGTCCGATCATTCTGGCATGTCGGATGCCCGGCACCAGGTCCTGCGTCGTCTCGGCATCTGCCCCGGAGCCGGTGCTCCGAGCGTCACCATCTTTGTCTTCTCGTCCGGGTTCTTCATCCTACGTCACCCGACCCAGGCGGGAAATCGGGTGAATAGGATGAAAAAAAAAATTTTGCTGGGAGATCGGCAAATTTTTCTCCTTAAGCAAAAAGGCTCATTCTGCACATGCCCAAGGCCTTGCGGTCCCATTCATTCTTGACCGCCTAGGTGGCCGAGAATTAAGGGGCGGTGCTGCACCCTTTTTTTAAAAAAAGGGTGTTGCACTTAAAAAAAACTGAATTTTTACCTTACATAAAAGGGTGAGCTACCCTTTTATGTAAAGTGAAAATTCTGAGTATAGGTACACTTTAAGTTAGGTTTCAGAAGAACAGTTAGGGAACAGAAGAACAAAATCCACTGTGGTAATTTCAGTGACAGACTGCATTATATTGTGAATATCTATCTTTTTTTTATGTTTAGTATTAATATATACGTATGGGTATAGCTTAAGCCAGAAGCAGACTAGCAGCAGCTGGAGTAGGCAGGCAGGGAGGTATGTCTTCTGATTCAGCTACTGATGTTAAGAGATCTCAGCAAAAATGCACAGATCAAAGCTTTGGCAGAAATTCCTGTGTCTTTAGAGTAATGAAGCAAACTATCCTTTTGATTTATTACCTTGTTTGATTGTATTATACCGGTATTATGTTTCTGTACTGTAACTTTTTTAGTGTGGGTGCATTTAGCTATGTACAGATGCTAGACAAAAGTTGCTACGATTGAGAAACAATTCCCAATGAATAAGATTTTTTGCCAAATTACATCTAAACCCACTATTTCATACATTTTGCAAAAATACACGTTTTTGTGGTAGTTGGAAGACCACTATATTAACTGCAGATGTGAACAGGTGAAGAAAAAATTCAGAATTATTCACTGTTTACTGAAATCTATACACACTGGAAGAAAAGTGATAATCCCCCAAACTAATCTGCCAAGCTAGGTCATTCATAGAACCCGAGAATCATTCTGCATCGTCATCTTTGGCTAGTTTTTTCAATGAACAAATATGTGATGATGATTTATCAAAATGTCTGTAAGGGCTTTTCTGTCCCATTATACAGTATGCAGGAACCTAAGCATCCAGGTACCTAAATGTTTAAAATTAACTTGACCTTACCATTAAATTGTCTACACTAACATACCTGGTAAAAAAGGGGACAATTGTACTTTAGGAACTTATATTTGTTTTTCAACCAGTTTCTTCGATCCACATGGGTACTTTGAATCCTGGCCATCCTCTATTCACAAATAGTAACCTCCTGCATTTGCTGCACAAATATTAGGGGTCATTATACAGTACTCGCATTATATATGTTGTAGGTGAGATATTCCCTTCGCCTAGCTCTATATAAATAAGAACAACAAGATATTTGCAAACAAGGGGGAGTGCATTGAGCTAAAAAGATCGACATAACACCTCTAGTCTGCATCTTCTCTCCTGTGATGTCAATTTCATCTGCTTGCAGTCCTTCCTACAAGTTGAAGGCAAATAAGCCAAAGTGGAGTAAACAAGCTGGTTATCAGCAACTTTATAAATATTTCATTCCATCTAATATTAAAATACAGTATTATGTCCTTGATATCTTTGAGTAGTAATGGAAATACAGTACAAGACTATATTATCTTTTCCACTCCCATTGTTTCTTTTGTCAGCTGTAAATGACTAGAAAAAAAAGGAATCTTTGCATGTTTTTAAATGCCCACTTTAAGGTTTTGCTGGACACAGATAACGAATGGACATAGATAACGCATGGAGGTAATAATAAAGGAAGAACCAATGGCCTTTGAAAGTTTAGTTTCCCACCAAGTTCTACTTTTGGTGACTTATAGCCCCTGATTCATCAATGAAATCCGCGCTCGCTGGAAGCGCGAACGTACGCGTGGCCATCGATCGCGGATTACCGCGGTCCGGACTCGAGTATGCGCGTGAGCTTTTTCAGTTGCTGAATAGCGCGACCGCGTACGATTCCGGATCGCTAATACGAATGCGCGACCGATAATCCGATTTTGCTTGATGAATCAGGGGCATAGTGTTTGAGTCTTGTCAGCTGTCTGTGAAGTATCAGGAAACACAGTGCTAACAACAAGGAGCATTTGCTTAATAATTTAGGTGCTTGAAAAGGGTGTCAGGCAATATATCCCTTATATCTCTCTTCATCAATCCGTGATGTCCTTAGGTAAAAGCAAAATTGTGGAATGCTAAACACCAGCAAGTCTCTTAGCACAGGCTGTACCAAACATCTTTCAACAATAATACAACTTTGGCATTCATGTCTGCACCTGGCACAGTGTATCATAAATCTGAATGTATTGAGAGACTAAGAGCTAGAAAAAAGTAACTTTTTGGTTTGGAATTTGCAGTAAACTATAAATTTGCGGTGGAACAATGATTGTGAGAAAAAGAAAACTATTTTTATCTGTCATATCTGGATTCTTAAAATTTGGCATCACTCAAAAATTGCATTTTTTTCAACTCAACAATCACAGCATATACAATGTTTTTTTGATTTATAAACAATACTTTATTCATTCTTTTTTGGTATTACATACAGCTATTCCCCTACACAAATCCACTCAGTATATATAAGAGCCAAGGACCTAAAATTATTGGGTTGGTAAAATCTTGCTCCTTTTTTTTGTAAAATTGTGTTTTTATCATTTTTTTTCAAAGAATAATGAAAACAAATATAACAATAAACAATAACAAGACAAGGAAGCAAACAACAAAAGTAAATAAGGTTTTTTTTGGTTTTTTGTTTTGTTTTTTTGTTTTTTGTTTTTCCTCAGAATTCACAAAGAGAAAATCATAACAGTTTTTTACTGGCCTTAACCACCCAAATGGCCATGTAAAAAACTGTTATGATTTTCTCTTTGTGAATTGTTATGTATTATGAGAATTTATCATTATTACAACTTTATATTTGCCAAAAAAAACCTTCTTTCCCTTTGTTTTGCCTCCATATTATGAATTATGGGTTGGCAATCTAGGCCAAATTATAGGCCTCTATACCCCCATTACCACCAGAAAATTAAACCTTTTAGCTCAGTGCTCACAATAACAAGACAAGGTATAGCATAAAATATTAAGCAGAAAAAAATACCATCCAGTCGTAGCTTTAACAAATCTTTTCAAGACAAACCATCAATAGCTGTCTGTGAACATGTAATGATGAAACAAGAAACAATAAGGCAGTGGGATAGACATGGGGGATGGGGAGGTAGAATCCCAGGAATAGCATTGCCTGTTTGATACAGGTATGTATCAGTTAAATGGTAGGTCCTCTCTAGGGGGAGGAGCTAATGTACTGACAAAATTTATTTGAGGAGGATAGTCAATAAGAGTCCCACATTGCCAATATTGTTATAAATGTATCAATGCGGTCATGTAGCCAAGCCGTGAGATGTTCCATGAGCTGGACATCCTATATTCCATAAAATATGTGATGAAATGTACCAGCCTCCCCCTGACATAAAAAAGCATGTAGTCTGTCAGGTGTGAGGTACCAATGTCAATATCGTACTTGCACTTTCTTTATACAGTATACAAAAAGAGCTCTTCCGAGCTTCCAGATTTCCAGGGCCCATTCCCATTTCCTCATGTAGGAATGTTTAACAAAGGGCATTGCTGGTTCCATATTTACCATCAAGTATATATCTGAGATGAGACCTTTTTGGGCTGGGCCACCTGCACAGATGCACTCAATGCAAGTCATGTTGGAAAAGGTTGGAATTTCTGGTAATAGACTGCGCATAGTGTCTTATTTGAAGATACCCTAAGAAGCTGATTCGGGGGATTTCAAATTCGGGAGCATAGATTTACTAAATGTCTGAAGAGACCCCTAGCACGCCAAGGCTCCACCATGCTAGTATGGAGGCTGTCAGGAAGCTGTGGAAAGGAAAGATGTAAGTCCAGAGGTAGGTGCCGAGAGTTTGAGTCCTCACATTGAAGCCAGATTTGCCTGGTAAACTGCATGGGGGCTAATAGAATCCCCCATCCCCCTTGTTACTTTGTTAGTGGAATTCTTGCTTCTTTAAAAACAAAATGGTGCACAGTAGGACCGTAAGCAATGAAATTGCCAACTAGGATAAGTCACAGTTAATTTGTGCCACAAGTGAATAGAGCATTCCAACATAGAATAAAGCCAACCATTTTGCATTGAACTTGAACAGGACATTGTGCTGTAGTTCAGTAAAAATGTTACTACAACATTGATTGGTATAATAGCTCGTTATTCTAATTCTCTATAAAGACCAGTTTCTTGAATGCAAACGCCACACTTTTTTGTATACATTATGGGCCTAATTTATCAAAGTTCTCCAAGGCTGGAGAAGATAGACTATCATGGTTGAACCTGGGTGAGGAAATACTCAACATGTGCAGTTGGCATCCAAGTAATGCAGTCACAAATTTGCATAGCTCACTGAGGGCATATAAAAATGTTATATAGGATTTTTAGCAGGTCAAAGTATGGTTAAGCAGATCACTGCAAAGCAAAGTGGTGCAAAGTATAGCATGCTTTCCTTTACTAACTGTTTACATATTATTGTGAGGAGTAAGCTCTTTACTCTTGATTTTTGGTTTTGTGTTGGTATTCATGACCTGTAAATAACACTTCATTTTAACAGGCCCACTGTATTCTAACAGGGAACTTTCCTCTTAGTGCTAAATAGACAGCAGCCCCATGTGGTTGTTTCCTACATAATGCCCCCACTGCGCTCTCAAAACGAGAACTGTATAATGTCACTGTATTGCTGCACCCACTGGCATTCAGGGAATTAAAGCAAGTGAGACACTGGCCCTAATTCATCAAGCAGAATCGGATGCTCGCTCGCGCATTCGTATTCGCGATCCGAAATCGTACGCTGTCGCGCAATTCAGCAACTGAAAAAGCTTGCGGCCGGAGCCGCGCATCTCCGGCAGCTTTACACTGGCGAGCTTGCATTAAAAGTCACTGTTCCC
>NW_027317416.1:0-3829 GCF_032062135.1 Pyxicephalus adspersus | reverse complement strand
TATTTCTGTAAGTTACAGGTCTACAATTTAAAAAAAAAATTCATGAAAAACAGTGGATCACTTTTGGTACAGAAATCTAGACCTCAATGTAACGCTCAGGAGGTTAAAGCAGAAAATAATACAAAAATACCATTATATAAAAGGTATATATAATTGAATTGAAAAAATTGTTATATATTTATTTAATATATTTTTTATATTTTTTGAGGAGGTCCTCTCCCCTTCCATCTTTACCCACTAAAGACTGGAGGGAAAACCTAAAGCCTCCAGGGATACTATGAGGATGCTGTGGGTTGCTCCTTCTGCACATGCCTGAAATCAGACATGCATAATCAGGGACTTTCCAATAATGTATAAAAGTGCTTTGGCATTCATACTTTTTTTATACTTTAACCAAATCTCATGCCTGCCAAGTATGAGTTCAGGAGATGTTAGAAGAAACCTGAAAGAAAGAATGTAATGACACTGGAGGGGAAAGGAAAATGAGCCAGAGCGGAATTTGCTGGGCTTGGTTTGTGGACGGATCGAGGGCTTGTTTTAGGTAAAGTTAAGTGAAAATGTTATGTTCTTCATGAAAGATCTGCTTTAACAGACAGAAAGGAACTAAATGTGAGAAGTTTATTATTATAGTTTTTATAATCTTTAAATGTCAATGGGAGAGGTTAAGTTTTACGTTTCATTTTTTTGTGCATGAATGTTGAACCAAAAATTATATAAAGACAGATTCCTGATGCTGGAACCATTTACAGCTAGTAAAACCAAATCTATATAATTAAAAGCTCTTAATATTATATACTTAATGTTTAGAAAATTAATGTAATGTTCTTTCTTCTCTTTACTGTTCTGATTTAGATTTTTTTTAACTTTGGTACACAAATGACGTTGATGGCAATAGAGTCCTAAATACCCTTTTAGTTGGCAGTTTGGTGCATGAGAAATCTTAATTATGTGGAAATGAATGAGATGTCCATGATCTTCTCTCTGATGCCTTCAATTAAAAGGATAACAGGACACATTTACGTAGATCCAGATAGCAACGGGAAGGGCAAACAAGGCTGAACACATAAGCAGCAACACAAATAGTGACACTGATACATTCATATTGACACGAAGGGTGACAGAAAGCATTCAGAGAACATGCAAGTTGATAGATTTTATCCTCTTGAGTTGCATTCAAGCTTGGCAGTTTGACAGAAAAGAAATAGAAGTGCAATGTGCACATAGCAGGGATCTCTGACCCCTGTAAAAAATACAGCTTATAAACACAAAACATTCAATCACAAATACCAGAACTTGGTAACTGTAAATTAGGATGTACTCTGTTTTCCTTCTCCCTTCTATTTCTGACATTGGTTTTTCTGGGAAGTCAGTATACTGGGTCATGAGTTTCCGCTAAGAGCTGATCCTTAGGGTGCATAGGTCAATGACGTTACTATGGACACTTTGCAGGGGAACAGGTGCATGTACATACAACAGATGTAATGATTTGTAATTTACACAGTACTCTACTTGACATGTAGAAGAACAATCTCAGCGGTTTATCACTAAATGCCTGTGGGGTTATTTACTAAGTACATTCAAAAGTGTTTCATGGTATTAGATGCCATTAAGTCTGGGTGGAAATTGCATCCATCATGCAGACAGGAGGAATGGCATTAATGAAACACCCTAACTAACCAAATACCCGATGGTAAGGGTGGCATTTAATATACACAACAAAATGTATACCGCTAAGCAAACAACTGTATAGCTATCACAAAATGCCTCAGAATTGTGTACAAATAAAATAGTGGTAAATTAGGAAACATTAAAGCATTTTTTGTGCTAAATACAGATTAAAACTTTTTGCCCATGTTTATATCAGAGTTACTATTTTGAGTATTCTTGCTGTGTTACAGACTGGACCTGGCAATATTGGGGTTATAAAAAAGGGTTGTATATTTTTATTCCTTTGTTACATCTGTTTCAAGTTTTATGTGTAATTATATCTAAGGTTTAGAAAATTTCAATAAAAATAATGAAATACAAATACAGATAAAAGCTAATGTCATGTTATGGCTCACTAAAATTATTTTATTTAATGCAGGGGTCCCCAATCCCCGCTGTCCGACAGCTGGGCCGGGAGAGCATGGAGACCAGCGATAGTCCCAGCGAGGTCTGGCCAGGCGAACTGGCTAGAACCGCGGACCATGTCCCCTGTATGGATAGCAGGCTCAGGGTGGTGGGTGGGTTGTGTCTCTAGACACAACCTGCCTATTCTTCCATCGCAGGTCTGGTTTCTGGCATCATGACTTGATGGGAATTTTCTCCTCCTTTGCGTGACACATGGCTCCTCATGCATGCACGGTCCGGAGTAAGTAGGTTTAGTTGTCTGGGAGCTCCAAAAGGTTGGAGACCACTGATATAATGTAGATTTAATAATTTTAGAATTACTAAACTATGAAATAGTAGTGTCTATTGATTGCAGAGAAATAAAAAAGAGGTGCTGTAAGACTTGAGCCTGTCAATCCTGTAATATAAAGAAAAGACCGTGTGCCAGTTGGCTGGTGTATACCCTAATAGCAAGCTCACAACTATTAACAGCAAACATAAACATTTGTAAACCAAATATTAAAATGAAACTTTACTCACCTAACTTCTAGCATTGCCTGCCTGTTTATATAATTTTAAATACCATCTGAAAATTCAACTTTCAGGTACACAGTGAAGAGCATTTTGTGGATTTTAAGCAGAATTTGGTAAACCCAACAAGCCAAACCAAGGCAAATTCACTTATCCTTATTCTTCAGTATTAAAAAGCAGTGCAGGGATTGGGGGGGCGGGGGGGGGGTAGTAAGTTTTGTTTTTGGGCGTTTACAGGTGTGGGAAGAGAAGGAAAATACAATGGAGGAAATAACAGAAAGTTGGAAGAGAGTAGAGCATGGTGAAGGGGTAAAGAGAGCAAAGGGTGCAAAAGTTGTGGGTTTGGTTAGAACTTAACTGGTGTTTTGTACCATCTTGACAATACTTTTTGAAAAAAACACAACATTTTTGAAACTTTGAAAGTTTATTACTTTTTAAATTTTGTGCAAAAAAAGAAGGATTAGGATTTAGGTTGGGTATGTATGTATTTTATGAGTTATTTTTACTACTTCTTGAAGAAGGGGGCATTATAGCTTTAGTAGTTTGGCACTCTTACCATCACAGCAATAGTAAAGATTTATACTATACTTAGGATACTGTCCAGCTTGGTCACATGCACCTTTATATATATTCTTTCTCCATAAAAAAGATGAAGAATAGTGGTCAATACAGCTTCCTGTGAACTGGAGAACTGTGGTTGCTGGACTGCTGAAGTCCTCTATATGGAAATTGTAAAGAAGCACCAATAAAAATGGGTATGTATATTTTCAAAAGGAAGTGTGAATAATCTGTCTTGTTTTGTTACTATACATGACTTTGATGTGGAGGTTATGATTATTTCTTGTAAATATTAGCGGTTTCAGTTATTCATTTACAGTGAATAATTATGCACAAGGCAACCAAAATTTAATTTTGAAGATATATACATAATTACAGTCACTGTAACCTAAGGTCACATAATGGTTCCTGGTCAGAGGGTTTATATACCCAGATTCCACAGCCTAACTACACTTACTCTAGGGAATTTTCCTTTTTAACGTAATTAGATTTTTTATACTGATATATTGATTACATTAACACATAGAAATGGCTCATGACACAAAAATGCTCCTGATTGACAGAAGCACGGGGTGACCCATGAATCAAGTGTAGCTGGGAAGGTTGCTACTGTTTGCATGTCTGGTTACCCCAAAATCCTGATGACACC
>NW_027317415.1:0-15221 GCF_032062135.1 Pyxicephalus adspersus | reverse complement strand
CAGGTAAAAAGTGCAAAATGGCTATTTCACCAATAAAGCTCTTATCTATAACACTATTCTATATATTGAATGGTCCTCAGGGTAAGTTTTTGAATAGAACAACAGTTGGATAGGTGAAATTGGGTGTCCATCAGAATGTTTTTTTGCAACAAGGGAGAAACACTCTAGTCTGGACTGTATCGAAAAGCAATCCAAGGTAATCCATCCTCTGTTGAGGTACCAACGTTCTCCCAGTCAAACTGTGATTTGAAAATTTGTGGGTCAACAACTATTGCTGGGATTTCGAAGACAAAAAATGGGTATTTCAACACTTAATCTTTAAAGTTTCAAGGGGCTCTCAAAAGATCAAAAAGGAGAAATGTAAACTGATGGTGTTGGCTAATAATTGCAGAATCAAGGGACTTGTGGCATCCACTGGCAGCCAGGTGACAGCAGAGGAGTAACATGACAACCCTGGAAGCCCAGAGGAAAAGAGGAGTGCTGAAAGACAGTAGGTATTGCCTATCCATCATAGATAATGCCAAAAGTCAAGAGGGAGCTGCCACACTTAGGAACTGTTACTAAAGAGAAAGTTGCAGCTCTCCAGCCAGCAGACAAGAAACAGCAAAATCTCAATGTCCGAACAGATTTTGGGCTACATAACTCTGCAGTTAAGGATACCACAACCATTAACCACCTACATGGGTCTTTGGATGGGTCCATTGATGCCAGGAGGATCACTTAAGCCAGGAAGTAGGTGATTGTCATTGCAGAAGATTTACCATTTATGCAAATCGCATGCAATTTTTTTTGCAGATTGCACTGACTTGAAACCAATGACTGGCACTGAATTTCATTGCCTATCTTTGCACAGAAAGACATTTCTAGAAGTGTCATTTTCCTAAATGATGCCAAAGAATAATTTCGTTTAACATAAAATTTTTGCAGTTATAGCTGTAATTCAATATTTTAGTGTTCACACTTTATTTGTATAACAGAAGTCAAATTTGTGTGAATAGACTGTGAAAGGTGTAAATTAGGTATGATGTAATTATTTGTTCTTACCATTTGTTTAAAAGCTTCTTAGTTATTATTGAGGAGCATTTATGTATTTGTTAAATGAAAGTTTTGATATAATTGTTTCTGCATTTAGTTTTTCATATGAAAGTAACATGCATATATTACCGGTATATATTGCTTTGTAGGGTTATTTTAGGTTTTGTTGTAGAAAAAATCTGCTATCAATTGCAACACAGCCATGAGTTTCCAGTTGAGTTACCTTGTAAATACTGAAATTTTTCTTAATCTAAAAACGATCCTGTCCCTTTTTTTTTACATGTTGTCACTGTAGCAGGAAATGGCATGGAATTGGAAGCTCTAGACAGACTTTAAGGCTGTAAGTCATCCTGCTTAAAGCTAAGAATTCATTATCTATAGCACTGGCCATAACACATGTAAGTTTTTATTTTTTTGAATATGTAATTTTTGAGAGAATATTTGGCCTAAAAAGTCCTAGTATCCAGTTATTGGGTTAGTGGTTGGGAGGTTAATATCCACATTTTACTGTTTTCACATAATCCTCTGAACTTTGATATAATAGAAAACCAATACATATTTAATAAACTAAGTCAGAACATTCTGGCAATTTATATAGTGATCATCATTCATACCCTCCAAAAGCTTCTAAATATAACTTCTGATCAAACACAAATATCCCCCCAGAGTCATGGTTGTAACACTACAGGGATATTATCCAGGGGATAAATTAAAATTCTGCAAAGTGCTGCAATGCAATCATTTGCAAGAATTAGCTTCTTTGCAAGTGTTTTTCTCTTTTCTTCTTGTATAGTAATTAAAATGATTAGCAAGTTTCAACTAAAGTTGTGTGTTGTTATTGTTACTGAAATACACAAATGTTCAATCACATTTAGCACATTAGCTAGCCTCGCTAACACCTAAAACATCCTGCAAATTTACCAACTTACACTTCTTTCTCAGTCACTAGATCTTTTGCATACGGTTATTGTTTTAACAACAGTTTCTCAGATGAAATTACAGAAAATCGCTGTCATACAGCATTTGCCTGTAACTGTACTTTCCTGGCTACTCTTACTGACAGCATACCAGTAAGCTCTTTCCCTTGACTCCATAGCCAGTGTTTTCTTGGTAGCTCACTAAAGGATTTTATGGAATCACGAGGCGTGTCCAGGAATGGAAAGTTTTACAGGTAAGTATAATGACAATTTTCCATATTGGAGGCTCTCCTCATTATAGTATACCTGAAAGATGCAACATGAGTGATAAAATAAGAGCTAAAAGAAGATGCAAAAACAACTATTATTTTATAAAAATAGCTTCTTCCCTAATTGAGGCCCTGAGCTAACATCAAACTTCCTGCCTTGTAGGTAACCTCTACTTTTGGCAAAATCCCATTTGGCCTAACTTCTCCTAGGCCCCTCATAGCACAACTATAATGGATTGTTTTAGGCATGCAGAAATAAATAATTCTTGGAGAAACTGTTGTACTTTGCCTTGGCCAGGAGAACTGCCTTTTGCCCCATGTAAAATTTTTGGAGATGGATGAAGAAGAATCTTGTCTGAGATAATCGTACAAAATGGTTTCTTTGCAGAAAGAGCCAGTAGTCCTGTCACTTTTTAAGTTATAGTGAATTTTTAATGATTAGGAAGACTGTCTTTCATGTAAGCTGTTTATCCTTCACCAGATAAAACAGAGCAAGAGCAGCTGCAAAACTAGGAGAATATCCTATCTTAGAGAAAATGTCAGCTATAGGGTGCAAACAGGGAAAAACCCATTACCCAAATTTTATATGCCATAGTAAATTTGATTTGTGTACTTTTTGTGTGCCTTGACTAGTGTCTCTGCCACCAATAGAGAAATTATTGATGTCTGAAGCCCAAGTCTTTCTACAAGTAAGCAGTCAGCCTCAGATGGCTTGGGTTGTAGTAAAAGGTTTGGGTTGGAAAGTAAAGGAAATAGAACATTGCTAGATGGTTTTACCATACACCCCGGAGAGGGTGAAACGGGAATGGAAGGGAGGGGTAGGGATAGGGCTGTTTTAAGAATGATTAAGGATAAAACCCGGAGAAAGGAACAGTGGCCATGGATAGGAGGATCCGTTTTAAGGGTTTGGTGGGATAGTTCTGTGAGGTTTTGGAGCAGAACTGACCTGTAGGTATGCTATCAAGAGGAGAACCTGGTAAGATGTTTATTAGAATATATTTTATACTTATGTAGCAAAAGCCTGTTTAAAGTTATGGTTTAAAATATGGTATATAAAATGTGCTGAGGTGTAAAAAATACCTTTTAAGAAAATGTATTAATTTTTTTTAGAAAGTAACAGTAAAGTCACCAGATTTAAAAACACTTTGGACAAATTAAGTAAAAGTAATACTATTAGTAAGTAATAATTATTGTAACCCTAAAGTAAGTTTGACGTACAGG
Organism: Pyxicephalus adspersus; assembly: GCF_032062135.1. Taxonomy (NCBI): domain Eukaryota; kingdom Metazoa; phylum Chordata; class Amphibia; order Anura; family Pyxicephalidae; genus Pyxicephalus; species Pyxicephalus adspersus. The sequence goes on along the minus strand of NW_027317415.1, from coordinate 11,779 downwards.
GGTTTTCAATTATACTAAATATATACTGTTCTTTATCAGCAGAGTGCAAAGTATTGAGTGTGATTGAACAGAAACTTGTAATCAGATACCGGGTGTGATGCAGCAAGGAAGGGCATTTAAACAGCTGTGAGCAAGAGTTATTTTCTATCGGCTCCCTAAATAGTGGGTGTAAACTGGGTGTTTGTTCTGTATAGCTAGGTGGTGAACTGTGTGAGGTATAGGCCACTGCCAAATGTAGGAAGTCCTTTAGGTGTACATGTACAAATAAATTGGACAGATAAAATACCATCCCAGTTATGATGGAGCATACAGGGTCAAAATAAGTAAAACTCACAAATTGCAGCAGAGTTCCTAAAAAAACCCTTTGCAGTTTGGAGCAGTACCTGGGGGTAAAATAGCTTTAAGTGTTAATAAAGTAAAATTAGGGTGAGTGTCTTATTTTAATTATTTTTTCAAAAATGGGGGGTGGCTTATTTATTGGGGATGTCTTAAAATCGGGGAAACACGGTAGATACAGCAACTGGGATTTCCAGTTGATCACTCCTATGTCATAGTGTTAGAAAGAAAGTTGTTCTGTTTATTAATAACAATTGTTTACATTTTAGGTATCATTAAAGTTCTCAGTATTGTCCTTATTAATATATTTAAATCTTTAGCAAACTGAAAATGTAAAATGATGTTCCATTTATGGCTAACCTAAGGAATGCAGTCCTCTCTAGAAATTTGTTGGTAAAACTGTAGGAAAGCCATACTTTTCTTTAGCTCTTTTAAACCAACAAATCTCTTATAACTTGATGTCATTTTGGGTAGGGGCATTTCAACTTAACTTTTATCATTATCAGTGTCCATTATCATCAAAAGTCTCAAACTGATCAGAAAAAAAAAAGTATACTGATAATAATGGCATTAGGAAGAACATATGACATATCTGTATCTGCATCTTATGTGCATTATTCCGTTACTACAATACAATAATTCTTTACAACAGAGTACAATATAAAAACAAATTTTCTTAAAATTTGTTATATTGTGAAAGCAAGGTACATTTAGCAGAAGGCTTTATTAACCAATGTGTAGATTTATGATCGCATTACTATATCTATACTATATTGTATGTATCTATACAGACCTGACATATTACACAGCACTTTACAGTCCATGTCACTGTCTTTCTTAGGGGTTCACAATATATTGCCCCTATTGTGGTCATATGCCATAACATAATCTAGGGCCAGTTGTTTTGCGCAAAATACCTAACTAAATGTCCTTTCAATGTGGGAGGAAACCCATGTAAACATAGGAATATGTATGATGTGGTTCCTCCTGTTGGGCTTTACTTCCTGTAGTAGTGTATGGGTTGATTAATCAAGTAATTGAGCACAGTGAGGGAAGGGAATCAAACACCATAAGAAATGTCAGGTTTTGGAGATTCTTTAGGCAGCAGTTCCTCTTCAATACAGCGGAGCCTTTTTGTCCGCAGAGTTGAACCGGAGCAGTAAATTTGTTGGTGAGGGAAAACGGTTTATCTTCGATTACTTTTTATACTTTGTCCTTTTATAGTTGGAATGTGTTCTTTGTATCCTATTGTACCTAGGCAGCAGCTCTGGTGGAAGAGGAAACCAGAAGATATCGTCCAACTAAAAATTACCTGAGTTATTTACCCACTCCAGACTACTCAGCCTTTGAGGTATGCTAAATTATTGTTTTGGTTTTGATCCTTGTCATCCCCAGTCATTATGTTCAGATTTTTTTAAAATATACATTACTAAGTTTAAAGTGTACCTAAACAGAAAAAAACACCAGGTGGTAGTACTGCAATGTAATACTAGTCAAATACTAACCCCCGGGCTCTTGGTGGCTTTTTGTTTCTGCTTTAAACTACACGGTGCATGTGCCATGGAGCTTAGAGCTGAGCTCTGTGTGTGGAGTGGTTGCACATACAGCCAGCTGTCAGGATATTGCAACTACTGCGCACACATAGGGTACACATCATCCAATCATTGAGGAAGTCTGCCATGGAATACCTTCTCTGTGAGCAATGTTGACAGATCCTGTATCCTCTTTAGGAAGCAAGGAAAGAAGATTAAGGGCCTCCTGGGATGGAACAGGGGTAGGCGAGTAATTGCGGAATTCTGCTTTTAAAGGAAACCGGCAACGAAATAAACATAGCTTTCAAGGTTTTCTTCTGGAAATGCAAGACACCTGCTTGTCACAGTAATGCTGTGTTTTTTAGACTTTATTTGGTGACCTGAAATAAGTATGCAGCTAAAACCTTTCAGACTTTCTTGACTTTTTATACTTATTCCAGGTCTTCAAACATTGTGAAATCATATTATCAGGATAAGAATCAAGCCGCAAGCATTTTTAAATGTGGGTCAGCAATGGTAGCCAGGTTCACTTGAGCAGTGATAATTATAGCAGAATCGTCTCCCCTCGCTTCCACAGCAGCACCCATAGGTCAGAATGGTGTGACTCTGGCAAAAGTCCATTCATCCTGGTAAGTAAGAATACTTTCAAGCATTCTATAGCTAAAGAAATACTCATTTTTATCGCCAAAGCTATAGTCACAAAGCAAAAGGGAGTGTGCTCTATATCATAAATTGCACTCACTGGAAGAAACCAGTTCAGACTACTGGATGCTTTCCTGGGAACTTTTTTTTTTTTCCTTATTTTTTTAGGTGGGTATCTCTTGTAAGTAAGAACTACGAGATTGAGCGTGCAATTGTGCAACTTGAAAATGAGATTCAACAGCTCAAGCAGAGGGATGGGGAGGACAAAGAAAACATAAAAGACTTTTGATTACGTTTTCCTAAGCAAACTCTTCACATCTCTCTTCAATTGGGTTTGGTCAAATTGTTCTTTTGTTAGCCTTTTGCAGATCTCTGTAATAGTTACAGTTGCAATTGGTCTAGTAATTTATTATAGTTTGTTTTTCTAAAAGTAAACCATACGACCGTTTTTATATTTTCTTCGGACATAAAATTGGTCCCAAGACTGTACAGTAAATCACCACTTTATCAACAGTACCTGGTTTTAGCAGTTGGTATGATCTATTACTAATTTCTCAACCTGGCTGGCCTTTTGGTAACTGAAGGGCTATCTAACTGGGAGGAAAACTGGCAGAGAGTGGGGCTAAGTAGTAAGTCAGTTTCTGTTAACAAAAGACTGAAGAGAGAAAGATTTAATGGTTAACAAACTTGTTTTTGCTGGTGGGGCGGAATCATTACAAGTTCAGTCACTGAAAAGTAAACTTTACATACGACTGAAAACCAGTTCTTTTCCATAAGTGTGTGAATGTAGTTTTTGGCTGTATAGCTAGTCACCAGGCCCAAGTAGCTTCACATTGGATAGATGTTTGAACATAAGTATGAGCTTATGTTGGGTGCATTGCACTTTTAAAGTACTGTGGAAGTTTGTGTAGTTTCATTGATAGGAATAAAACATGCAAAATATGCAATGTTTGCTATACAGCAAAACTTTTTTTCTTTGTGTTTTTTTTTGTTTTATCCTTTTGGTTTTTTTCCAAATGGGCTCATTTAATTTGTATTTCATCATTCCCAATGTACAATCTTTAGTTTAAAAATGATGTCCAGTATTTTTAAGCATTTTCTGATTTCAATAAAAACATTTCTACTATCCCTCGCTGAATGTATTTGTTATACCCTAAATTGTGTTTTCTAAACTACTGATTTTTTTCTCTACACAACATATTTCAGGTGCAGCATATGCGAATTTATTAATACTAAACAATGATGAACATGTTAGTACATCAGAACACATTCACCAGTGACACTATGTCCTAAAAGGTGTCATCTGAATATTTTTTACGTCTGCTTTTTGGAGATTTATGAAAAAACTCCAAACAATAATAAAAACTGCATAGAGTACCTTTTTAGATGTTTAAATATTATATGTAAAATGTGATATATAAAGTAGCAAACAATGGAAAGGGCACTTCCTAGATTTCAGATATGGTCACTCAGGAGCTACAGTATGTCAATACAGTATGCTGTATTTTTTAAGAAAGACCATTCTGTTATCTAGCAGGATCAGAGTATTTGGTTTTCACTCTGAGATAATGCGGCAATCAGCTCAGTGAGAAAATTGCATGCTGTGATTTTCAGTTGAAAAAAATTGCTGGCTTGAGAAATGGGTTGCTGTATAATTTAGTTCATAGCTCCTGGATAATGGAATGTCTGCATCAGTTGTCAGATAGTCGGTGACCCCATAAATGTAGTGCAGGGCAAGAAAGTATACAGAGCAAGGGGTTATTTTCGACCTGGGTTGGGGATTTTATTAAAGTTTTTGTAAATGAGCTTAAAGTGTACCTAAACTTTTGTCTTTGCATACAAAACCTAAAAAATGAGCTCCCGACAAAAAGAAAAGATATAGGAAATTTTAATTCAGGCTTCAATTGTTGGAAAATGATGGGGTTTTGTGGAAGGAGGTTCCAAATTTCTGCCAAGCAAACAAAACACTAATAATGTTATAACTGTGGTTATTGACCCCGCTGATTAGTTATCCCCTCATGGAGGCATATCTCTCTTCATGGGAATAGACTATACCAAAGCACTTTTTTTTTGGTGAAATAGGGAAGGGTTAAAACATCTATCCGGATATTATTACTGTTTGTGTCTCAGTCTTACTTAGTTTGCTGTTCTGCTGTTAAAGAGATAGTAAGTACGGACTGTACACACGGCAGATTTTCGCCCGATAATTGGCCGATACCGATTATCGGGCGAGAAAAATTTGCCGTGTGTACGCAGCTTAAATGTTGGTCAATGAACATCTTTATAACCCACTCATGTTTAAATGAACTATTTTTAGGCAAGAATGGTATAGCTCTGCACCTCTGCTGTGTATCCACAGATATTCCACAACAAATTTAATAGCATTGTTCTTTTTGATTCTGTTTATTGGCTCTAACTGATGATTCTTGATAAACCTATTTGCTCATAACAGGGTCACTCGGACATGAGTTGAATGTAAGGAAAGGGATAAGATAAATGACAAACAGTGTAGTATGAATAGATCACGAAGCTCAAAAGTGGACTAAGTACTTTTTTTCACATAAATGATACATTGGCTGCTTGTGATTGGAAAATTAATATTACTGATAACCAATCCCAGGAATAGGAATTAGTAAGAATTATCAGTCAACCAAGAATTATTTATTTGATTTAAGTTGCCCTGAGAACAGAACTGGGACTATGTCTGTATATAGGAATATCTATGTAAGACCTCAATAGATGTTGACCTGTCTACTTCCTGATTTTACTGCTAACAGCCAGCACTGTCCTAGATGCTGAAAAGTTGTAAAACTGTAAATTTACAAAGCTTTCTTTCATGTTATCTTAACAATTTATTAATGAGTGCCAGTGCCATATATTAGTATTGAGCTTTAGGTTGATAATAGATAATGAAAAAAAATTCATATTACCCTAAAAAGTAAGGTTGCACTATCATACCAATTTAAGAGTGAAGCATTACGCATGGTAATTACAAATGCCTATTATTGAGTTCTTTTCTTAAATAAAAAATTCTTAATGTGGGCTAAGAAATTAATTGACAAGTCCTTTGAATAAAGCTGGTTGGAGGGGGATTGATTAGAGCCCCTGTAATTGTAGAAGTAAAAGATGAAAGAAAAGTGCTTCAGGGGATCTGATTTGTTTTTGTTGATGAATGTTCTGGAACTGGTGTGCATGGAAGGAGAGGGAGCACACAAGTAAACATGAGAGAATAAATTTGTAGTTCAGCATGAGAAGAAAAATTAGATTTTCTCTAAAGAACATTCTGCAGAGTAAGCACAAACACAAAAGAAACACATTTTTCTATTAGGGACGAATTTCAGTGTTGAAGTTGTATAAGATTTAAAAGAGTGCTTTTGTGGAGATAGAATTGGACAAAAGCTTTCAGAAAGGCTTTTTTCAATAGGTCATAATTTACAGGTAATATTACTGAATTGTTATTGAAGTGTAAGAACAAAGGGGTTTATTTAAAGTGATGATTTAGTTTGGCTTTACAAAAGAATACTTCATTTTAAAAAATCCATACAAGATCACCCGTATTCCTAGGGCCTCAATTGAGAACTTCGGGCCACACAGCTGGAGTTAGGCCTAGTTAGGTCTTAATGTGTTTGTCATTTATTTAATGCCAATTCAAAATTGCACTCCCCTTCTTCTATCTTTTTGTCACGTATAACAGGGAGGGGAGGGAAACAGAAAAGGTGTATATACTACTAGGCCTCAAATGACTAAGGAAAAAGGGAATGGTCACCCCTTGCAGACACCCTAACCTCACCCTAACTCCTAACCGTATGAGCATCCCCTGATGGTAGGAAAGCTCATACTCAGGAACCTGGGCCCACTGAATAATTCCTTCAATGCCTGGAATGCCTGTTTGTTTTGTCTGTTTAGCTACAGATAAGAAGCCTGTGTCAGATTTCAGGAGGAAGAGCTCTGTTGTGAAGAAAATATCAATGGGGATTGGCCGTGAGGCCATACACATGCAAACTGATCAGGGGGCAATGCAATTGAATGCCAGACTGCAAATGATAGCCAGGGGTAGTGCTATATAATATGATTGGATGTGCAGTGATATTACACGGTAATGGTGGTCAATCTCCAATAGCCTTGTGAGCGTTGCAGACAATAGCGGTGGGCAATGTCAAAAGCTGAGGTCATACGCACACAATCAGGTTGTGAGCAATGCAATTGATAACGGTGGACAATGTCCAATAGCTTGGATCATGCACAGGCAATCAGGTTGTGAGCGGAGGATACACGAGTAGCAAGGAGCAGGAAACAGGAAGTTGTCACAATAAATCCGCAACTGGAAGAAAATCAAGGATACTTCATTTAGTGCGCCGCCCCTGTCTTCTGATTAGAGCACGCATTGGGCATGTGCAAAGTGAGGATACACACTGAGCATGTGCAAAGTGTGGTGCATGCTGAGCATGTGCAAGCATGTGCATGCATGCTGCATGTGCGATATGGATCACTTGGATTTAGGTTTGTACCTGAGAGATAAGCCCTGAATAGAGGAGGGAGAGGTGAGGGCTGGCTGTTAGTGTGATGTTCTGTGACTAAGAGCTGGCAGTCAGATTTTAGTGTTAGTATGATTTCAGTTTTGGCACTAATTATTGTTATATAATCTTATAACTGGGTCAAAACTGAACATAAACAACACAAAGGTCATATATAATATATATTACACAAATATAATATTTTTTTTTTTATCTGCAATGGTTTTGGTAAGGCCCCTTTTAATTTTAGAAGAGTATATATTTTGATGTGCTTATTTAATTCTGTACCATACTATATTGGCCATTTATATTGATTATACTTACTATAGTAGTTTTGTTAAAATAACTTTAATAAAAATTTGATTTGAAAAAAAAAAAAAACTTTTTAAAAATACCTACGTTTTAAGCTGCTTGTGATTTTTTTCTAGAATTTATCATATTTACTGTTTTATTTTATCAACATCATATTTCTGCATAACTGTTGCATTAACATGCTCCTCAGGTAAAACTTGTTTAAAGCCTGCTGCCAGCCCTGACCTCGGATTGTTCTTGACCTGTCTTTGCCTTACCCATTTGTACTTTGCTTATTTGGACTTAACCCTTACTGTGCTTTATGACACTGAATAAAGCCTGATTCAAGGATATCTGGAGTTGGTTGTGGTTTGTGTGCCCAGGCGCATTACAATGGTATTACTGAGCCATAAAACAGTTATTATTTACAAAATTTCCATGATCTTTGATATTCACAAACCCAGTCAATTATGTTTACATCACACATCTAGTCCCTGTTTTGGCAAAACTGAAATAGGCCTACTTAGTTTAGATTTGCAAGGGAACAGTCATCTAATGCTGTCAACCTAAACTGGGTAACTAAGAGATTCTCAATGGTGTTGCCAGGTATGTACAGGTATATGAGTGTGTGTGTTTATGTATGTATGTGTGTGTAGCCAGGGAAAACTTCCTGGAGGACAGAGACTCTTTCAGGCCTTAATTACACTATTGTGCACAATAATACACACCCAAAATAAAAAGAAACGTAGAGGCAGCATTTTCCGCTTGAGTACTTGAGCTTAAAAGTTGCATTTGGGTGCATTAAGAATAAAAGTCACATCAATAGTTGTCAGTGGTCTATATTGTACACACTTGTACACATCTTTTAACTAGATGGTTGAGGCATTTTTTTTGTTTTTTTTTAGTATTATTAACATTTTTCTTCAGTCTGGTAAGTAAGGCATTTTCTAACCCCTCAAAAGTACTAATTTTGTTCTATCTGACCTGTTTAAAAAGCACCCATATAAAATTTAATTTATGTTTAGACAATAATATTTAGTAACAGTCATATTAAACTGGAGTTGTTCTTGTAATGTTGTGAAGCCCTCCAAGCTGCTTTATCAGTGTGATCATCTTTAATGCATTCACTTGCCAAGCATTATACCACAAAACACATCAACATGCAGGCCATCTGCACTCCTGTCTCTGGTGACCTTGACCCCAAACATCACATTGAATGAGACAGCACACAAAAAGGGGCAGATGTGTGTGCAATGTACTGGACTACAGTGCTTATGGTGAGAACTTCAGACAATTCTTTCTATGTAATATCCAATTTTCTTGTGTATCATGGGTATCAGACACTAGGCCTGATTTATCAAAGCTTTCCAAGACTGAAGAAGGTAGACTGTTATGGGTGAACCTGGGTGATTCAGCAAACCTAAAATGTATCTGGTGAAGGATTGAAAATATTTGCAAATGATTTTTAAGAAATCATATTTCAGGTTTGCTGGATCATTCAGGTTATCCCAAATTAGCCCATTTTCTCAAGTCTAGGAATCAAGTGGTGTTTTTTTTTTTTTTTACTTCACTGGGGAAATTTTATCTGTATCTTATTGGATGATGAAAGTAGTTATGTTATGTTGGTCCTAGATCTGGTGGTAATGTGTACTCTTCTTTATGCGCCAACTGGCATTTCCTCACACGGCTCCAGCCGCTAGCTTTTTCAGTTGCTGAATAGCACGACGGCGTACGATTTCGGATCGCGAATACGAATGCGCGAGTGATCATCCGATTCTGCTTGATGAATCAGGGGCTGTGGGTCTGATTTATTAAAGTTCTTCAGGACTGGAAATGATTTATTTGGGAGAACCAGGGTGATCCAATGAACATGGAAAATATCTTAGTCCAGAATTGAAAACAGTTGCAAAAGGATAGCAATTTATTTTTAAAAAAATTAATTAAATTAATTCCAGGTTTGCTGGAATGTTCACCCATAGTCTATCTTTTCCAGACTTGTAGAGCTTTATTAAATTGGGTTTATTGTCTTTTGCTGATCACAGACACCCCACATGGCCAATGTGCAGATGTGATCAGCATCTGTTTCTCATAACACCAAGAGCCAGCTGATCAGTTTGATACCAGTTTAGATTAACAGTGGGAAAAGCAATGTTTGCTAATCCGTAATCTACTTTTTTTTTTGGTATGGAAGGTGAAATTTACACATACACGTTAAGGTGAAATTTACACATACACGTTAATGAGTCATTGCATTCTCTCTTCTCCTTTTGATGGATCCATCTGCATTTTTAAGAGACATCATGCTTGAATTAAAAAGCTACTGCTGTTCTCTCTTTTTACAAAACCATAGTGAAATCTTTTGTCATGGATTTCCTCGGGGCACTCCAGTTTCCTCACACATCCCAAAAACATGCAGTTAGATTATTCGGCTTACCCTCTGAAATTGGCCTTGGACTGTGTTACTGACTATGGTCCATACATTAGCTTGTGAGCCCCTCTAGTTAGGGACTATGCACTTTTTAAAACACCGCATAATATGTCTGTCCAATATAAATACAAGATGATAATAATAAAATAAAAATATTAAGACACATTTTAGTGCAAATCAACGCAATACATTTAAGCTGTGTCAAAACAATAGATATTCAATGTGTTTGTTTTCTTTTTGTAGCAGCTATAGCCTTTAAAGAATACTCTGTGACCTAACAACAGTTGCAGACTGGGAATGTCTGTGGGAAAGCAGTGGCCCTTCTGTAGAGGTCTGACACCCCCCCCCCCATTAAAGCAGAACTATCACTGCACATGTGAGATCGGTATTTTTTTCCAGTAGAAGAAAGCCTTTTCTGCGCATGCCCACATGATCTTCATATCCCAGGACAAGGATATCAAAAAAAAACATTCCCATTTTTTAAATTTGCATATCAATGAACCCGCTCTTTTTTTGTTTAAATTATTTCTTTCTGACCTTTGGCTTTGATCTTTACAATTTTTTGAATTGCAAAACAGTCTTTCCACAACCATTATATATACCCACATTTTCCAATGTCAATAGTAAACTATCAGCCCAGTCAAAGATAGTAACGTATTCTTTTATATTTATTCAAACCTATTTGCCTTACCTACCTCCCCAGCGGTAAGCCCAAGTGTGACTCGGGGTAAAAAAGCAAGCTAAAAGCCCATTGGTGTCCCCGGGCGTCCTCCAGTGTCCTGCCATCCTCTGGCTGCGTCCTTTTCTTCGATCTTGCCCTCGTCAAGTGCGCTGACGTTCCCCGATAGTTCCCAGTGAAGTCAGGTGCGTACAGCCATCTCTAGGGGCGCAACGGGAATTTCAAATTATTTTGTATTGCATTCAATACAAAATAACTGTATTGAATTCAATACACTGAATTTATATGTCTAAAAGCAGTACATTGTCTTTCATTAAAATTTATTTTACAGTATAATATAATTTTATGAGTATAGTAAAGTTTATAACACAAAATCATGGCAATGTTTAATATTACATTTATTATTAAATTTATTTTTTAAAAATGTATTTAATTTATTATTTTGACATGATTTTGTGTTTCATACTTTAATATACTCATAATAATATATTATACTGTAAAATAAAGTTTCATGAAAGACAATGTACTGCTTTTAGACATATAAATCCAGACAGAAATGAACCCGCCAGGAGGATAAATTTTGTTGAATCTTGTTATCTGGCCAGGCTTAAAAACAAAATTTAATGCAGTCTTACGGCCCTTGGATATGATGGCTGCATTAGTTCCTTTTTCAAACTAAGAACATCTTTAGCAAGTTCAAATACCTGCAGTTCCAATAAGGACTCAACCATGTTATCCTCTTTTTGCAAACTATTAGATCCATAAACAAGGGCAGACGTGTTTTGGATTTGAATCTTTGAAACAACCATTATTCCCTCCATAGATACTTGGAGACGTGAGTGTAGACACAAAGGGATGGGACCTGCATTATTTTTATTGTTACTAGGTAAAAATAAAGTTAAAAAAGCATGAAAAAGAAAACTAATGTAACTACCTCATATAAGGACTGGCTCGCAATATACTACTTGACTGGAACATTTGATTGATGTAGTTTTGATATTCTGGCCACCTTTTAATTATAGAATTTGGTAAGATTTTGAATGGAATGGGTTTCCCAAAATGGGGAACTGTTTTGTCTTCTCCATGAGGTTATACACTTAATATATTATACAGCATATGGTGTTTTATTGGTTTGGGTTGAATATATTTATGAATAAATGTTTTAACATGTTCTACTATAGAATCTTCTGCAATCTAGTATTGGGGGTTACTATTCTGTAAGGTTAGAAAAATTTACCAGCACTTGGTTAGAATACATAGTTTTGCACATTTACATTTCTGAACCACAATAATCTACAATTTTGTGTTTTTATTTGTTAAATAAGTTTGTGTTTAAATGTATGCTGCATATACATAG